>NC_064638.1:1275034210-1275337240 GCF_023864345.2 Schistocerca serialis cubense | reverse complement strand
CCGGGTTGGAAGTCGTTGTTGAGTGCGCAGCGTTCAGTGATTGAGAGCACTTCTTCTGCCTATACTTACGTTGAAACGTTATCTGGATTCAGCCCTTGTGGCTGGGAGTTGGCGTTTCTCGTCCGTAGAACACAGAGAGGAGAAGACAGTATTAGAGTATAGTAGTCAGAGGACCTCCTTCAGCCGTCCTGCTCTTTGAAAGAGTTTGTTTTGTGGCTGGAGTTCTTCCATCGTCACAGACGTGTACGAGAACCTTCACTCCGACGCACCGGACGCAATACATACGGTGATATTGCTAATTGCTTTGGCTTATTAGGGGCTATAATGCTAAACAGCTGTGATCACGTAGGCTTTATATCCACTGAAGTTGCACTCCATTGTAGACCATCTTCAAAAGTAGTGTCTTCCTATGTTTGGTACATAGAGATGTCAGTCATTTCGCGTTATTTATATTAGATCACGCAGTCATAATAAAAGGGCAGAGTTGTTCAATGGATCAGTAATTTTAGTTAGGAAATATAAACATTTGTAATAAAGATTGTTTTAATATACAATAAGTGTATAAGCAGCAACAACGTTTATTATTTAGTATAATTAGTTCCCTTAATCATTCATTTCTGTTTAGGTTGGAATTTATATGTTAAAGAGCATTAAGAGATCCTAAGATCTGCTTGACGGGGTAGTCAGGACCAAATCCTCATTTTAGCGTTTATTATTTTCCGTTGCGCACATTTACTTTACACCCGCCTGGAGTAGCATGTTGGAGGTTATTGATGCAGCAAGACGATGGCTCAGACGTAGACAAGTAGAGTGGTACAATGGTAGCATAAAGGCCCTCCCAGTAAGTTGTCGCACTGAATGGGGACTTCATTGAAAAATTGGTGTTTTTTAGGTAAAAGGGTGAGGAACAGTATGGCGTATTGGAATCCTGAATAAAACCAACCTGCTTTCAGAAAAAGATGTGCTGCATTACTTTTTCAACGTCCCGCGTAGATATTGGCTAAGTAGTAAAATAATGAAGGTTTTGCGGACGTGCACCTCTTGGAATAGAAGAACGGTAGGACAAAAGTACTCATTTGGGCGGATGCTGTCCTGTTCTATGCTCTTATTTTCAGGAGAACCCTCTTCTTGGTAGTGAGACCTGCCAGCCTCGTTACGAGTTCTGCAGAGCGCGTCTCGCCTCTCGGTTGTTTTTCTCCGGCGTCCAGTGGCGAGTGACGTCACAGCACTCAGCACAGGCAACTGGCTCTCCATCAGAGAGCGCTGCAGGGTGAGGCAGATGGGGGTGGGGGTGGGGGAGGCCCTGCTGCTGCTGCCCTGGCTCTTGCTCTGCTCCAGACACACACACACACACAAATGGTCGCCACACGTAAAGACTTTATTCGTTTGGCGAAGAGAGCCAAGAGTGCAGGAGCAGGAGGAGCTGCTGCCCACGTGCCGCCTGTGTGTGGGTCGCGGGCAGAGGGGGTCACAACTGGGGAACAATATCGACAGCGGCAACTCCGTCAACAACGCAGTATTACATTACCAGCTCAAGAGCACCACTGAGAACTAATGAAGTCTGTATTTTTTCATCTTTTCAATATCTTCTTTTTTCCGTGGATACAGTAGATTTGGAAAAATATTTTGACATTGTTGTCGGGAATACTCTGAAATCATGCCGTTTTCAGGGATGAAATACAGGCAGCAAAAGGATATCTACAGCTTCTACACAAGCCACTGTAGGGTTGTAAGAGTCACGCATCATGAAAGGGAAGGGAAGGAGACGACGTTTTAGCCTATGCTCTGGATTACTCAGTCTCTACATTGAGCATACAGTAAAGGAAAATACAGAGAAAATTGGGAAAGAAACTTAAATTCAGGGGAAAAGAATAAAAACTTTAAAATTTACCTGTTGTTGTTGTTGTTGTTGTGGTCTTCAGTCGTGAGACTGGTTTGATGCAGCTCTCCATGCTACTCTATCCTGTGCAAGCTTTTTCATCTCCCAGTACCTACTGCAACCAACATCCTTCTGAATCTGCTTAGTGTATTCATCTCTTGGTCTCCCTCTACGATTTTTACCCTCCACGCTGCCCTCCAATACTAAATTGGTGATCCCTTGATGCCTCAGAACATGTCCTACCAACAGATCCCTTCTTCTGGTCAAGTTGTGCCACAAACTTCTCTTCTCCCCAATCCTATTCAATACTTCCTCATTAGTTATGTGATCTACCCATCTAATCTTCAGCATTCTTCTGTAGCACCACATTTCGAAAGCTTCTATTCTCTTCTTGTCCAAACTATTTATCGTCCATGTTTCACTTCCATACATGGCTACACTCCATACGAATACTTTCAGAAATGACTTCCTGACACTTAAATCAATACTGGATGTTAACAAATTTCTCTTCTTCAGAAACGCTTTCCTTGCCATTGCCAGCCTACATTTTATATCCTCTCTACTTCGACCATCATCAGTTATTTTGCTCCCCAAATAGCAAAACTCCTTTACTACTTTAAGTGCCTCATTTCCTAATCTAATTCCCTCAGCATCACCCGACTTAATTAGACTACATTCCATTATCCTTGTTTTGCTTTTGTTGATGTTCATCTTATATCCTCCTTTCAAGACACTGTCCATTCCATTCAACTGCTCTTCCAAGTCCTTTGCTGTCTCTGACAGAATTACAATGTCATCGGCGAACCTCAAAGTTTTTATTTCTTCTCCATGAATTTTAATACCTACTCCGAATTTTTCTTTTGTTTCCTTTACTGCTTGCTCAATATACAGATTGAACAACATCGGGGAGAGGCTACAACCCTGTCTTACTCCCTTCCCAACCACTGCTTCCCTTTCATGTCCCTCGACTCTTATAACTGCCATCTGGTTTCTGTACAAATTGTAAATAGCCTTTCGCTCCCTGTATTTTACCCCTGCCAGCTTTAGAATTTGAAAGAGAGTATTCCAGTCAACATTGTCAAAAGCTTTCTCTAAGTCTACAAATGCTAGAAACGTAGGTTTGCCTTTCCTTAATCTTTCTTCTAAGATAAGTCGTAAGGTCAGTATTGCCTCACGTGTTCCAGTGTTTCTACGGAATCCAAACTGATCTTCCCCGAGGTTGGCTTCTACTAGTTTTTCCATTCGTCTGTAAAGAATTCGTGTTAGTATTTTGCAGCTGTGACTTATTAAGCTGATAGTTCGGTAATTTTCACATCTGTCAACACCTGCTTTCTTTGGGATTGGAATTATTACATTCTTCTTGAAGTCTGAGGGTATTTCGCCTGTTTCATACATCTTGCTCAACAGATGGTAGAGTTTTGTCAGGACTGGCTCTCCCACGGCCGTCAGTAGTTCCAATGGAATATTGTCTACTCCGGGGGCCTTGTTTCGACTCAGGTCTTTCAGTGCTCTGTCAAACTCTTCACGCAGTATCATATCTCCCATTTCATCTTCATCTACATCCTCTTCCATTTCCATAATATTGTCCTCAAGTACATCGCCCTTGTATAGACCCTCTATATACTCCTTCCACCTTTCTGCTTTCCCTTCTTTGCTTAGAACTGGGTATCCATCTGAGCTCTTGATATTCATACAAGTCGTTCTCTTATCTCCAAAGGTCTCTTTAATTTTCCTGTAGGCGGTATCTATCTTACCCCTAGTGAGATAGGCCTCTACATCCTTACATTTGTCCTCTAGCCATCCCTGCTTAGCCATTTTGCACTTCCTGTCGATCTCATTTTTGAGACGTTTGTATTCCTTTTTGCCTGTTTCACTTACTGCATTTTTATATTTTCTCCTTTCATCAATTAAATTCAATATTTCTTCTGTTACCCAAGGATTTCTACTAGCCCTAGTCTTTTTACCTACTTGATCCTCTGCTGCCTTCACTACTTCATCCCTCAAAGCTACCCATTCTTCTTCTACTGTATTTATTTCCCCCATTCCTGTCAATTGCTCCCTTATGCTCTCCCTGAATCTCTGTACAACCTCTGGTTCTTTTAGTTTATCCAGGTCCCATCTCCTTAAATTCCCACCTTTTTGCAGTTTCTTCAGTTTTAATCTACAGGTCATAACCAATAGATTGTGGTCAGAGTCCACATCTGCCCCTGGAAATGTCTTACAATTTAAAACCTGGTTCCTAAATCTCTGTCTTACCATTATATAATCTATTTGATACCTTTTAGTATCTCCAGGGTTCTTCCATGTATACAACCTTCTTTCATGATTCTTAAACCAAGTGTTAGTTATGATTATGTTGTGCTCTGTGCAAAATTCGACCAGGCGGCTTCCTCTTTCATTTCTGTCCCCCAATCCATATTCACCTACTATGTTTCCTTCTCTCCCTTTTCCTACACTCGAATTCCAGTCACCCATGACTATTAAATTTTCGTCTCCCTTCACAATCTGAATAATTTCTTTTATTTCATCATACATTTCTTCAATTTCTTCGTCATCTGCAGAGCTAGTTGGCATATAAACTTGTACTACTGTAGTAGGCGTGGGCTTCGTATCTATCTTGGCCACAATAATGCGTTCACTATGCTGTTTGTAGTAGCTTACCCGCATTCCTATTTTCCTATTCATTATTAAACCTACTCCTGCATTACCCCTATTTGATTTTGTGTTTATAACCCTGTAGTCACCTGACCAGAAGTCTTGTTCCTCCTGCCACCGAACTTCACTAATTCCCACTATATCTAACTTTAACCTATCCATTTCCCTTTTTAAATTTTCTAACCTACCTGCCCGATTAAGGGATCTGACATTCCACGCTCCGATCCGTAGAACGCCAGTTTTCTTTCTCCTGATAACGACATCCTCTTGAGTAGTCCCCGCCCGGAGATCCGAATGGGGGACTATTTTACCTCCGGAATATTTTACCCAAGAGGACGCCATCATCATGTAATCATACAGTAAAGCTGCATTTCCTCGGGAAAAATTACGGCTGTAGTTTCCCCTTGCTTTCAGCCGTTCGCAGTACCAGCACAGCAAGGCTGTTTATGACGTACTAATTCTGTAAGAAATGGCGAAGGAAGTAGTTGATTGGGTCTGTGGAATGGATAGTGTCTTCAGAGAGAGGTTAAAGTGGTAAAAAAATGTACTTCAATCAACTAAGGCGATGCTGAGAGAATTAGAGTAACAAATTAGACATTAAAAGTAGAAGATGAGTTTTGCTATTTGGGCAGCAAAGTAATTGATGATGGCCAAATTGAAAAAGATGTAAAATGCAGACTGGTAATACCCAGAAAAGCTTTTCCTAAAGACATAAATATGCTAACTTCTGGAGGCGCGAGGAAATCTATTTTGAAAGTATTTCTCTGGGGCATTCCTTCATATGGAAATAAACGTAGACGATAAATAAAACAGACTAGAGAAGAAAACAGCCAAGTTTTTGAGATTTCGTGTTACAGAAGATTGCTATAGATTAGGTGATTACATGGACTGAAGAGAAACTGAAATGCATTGGGGGAGAAAGGGTGCTATGGTCTTACCTGCTATTGACCTGTAATAACTCACTTAATTGTGCGTGGTATAAATAATATAAATAATAATATTAATAATTTGCTTTGGCGTACGAGGATTAAGATTAAACGATATTATTTCGATACACATTGTCTGGCGTGCGAACAATAGTATTGGTGGCTGAGGTCGTGCGCTTGCTAAGTATTTCTGCAATACCAAGTGACATATAAGGCTTCTTGAAGTAAAATTGCCGTGAAGATTGACTTATAGTTATTTTGTGCTAGTACTTTATAACTTTCCATCAGATTGCACACTAACCTCTGCCATGTTGCAGCCGCTTCATCATTGTTAAAACTACTAAAATGAAAAAAAGACATAGAGATTAATAAAATATATAAGCCTCTTCAAGAACTGACATAAGCTCATAAGTTTTGAATAGACACTTACCTATAAATAATAATTGTTGCTTTGCAGTATATTAATATAAATGAGTACGTGGATGCGCCTCTCTAAATCTATGTTCAGTATGTAACCAAATGTCTGGAGTTACGGAGCAGTGACAAAATGCGTTCGTACAGAAACAGACTATCTCACCACTCCAAGTAGCACGAGAGGAAAAAAAGCTGCAGTACAATATTAAAACATTTGCTGTTTCTTTCACCGCAACTACGTATTGTTTATCGATAGCGCTTCATATCATGTCTATGACAGCGCGAAAAATTATATTATCTCTTTCGTGTGCAGATGAGTCCTTAAAGTGGCTTTGTAGGAAACAGAACTTAGCACGCTTTGTTAACAGGATAAAATGGACAGGTGATTTCTGGAGAGCACCGAGGGCGTTTGGGGTCCGTTTCTGGTTATCTAAGATACCGAAACGAGGTTTTCGGCGTGTGACGAAACGTAGAGAGCCACATAGCTATGCTTAATCCTCTCAACACTTGTAACAGCTGAGATGTTCTCCTTGATACGTCGGAAGTACACACCAAACAAAGGAAACAGTTACTCATATAGTAGAGTACTTGTGGAATACATATTCGATATTTTTACGCTAGGCGGTAGTTTGAGGTCGTCTAATGAACGCTCGTCAATCGATATTCAACATACAAAGTAAAGACACTTCGAGTGTCAACATTCCAGCAGTAAATTTTCGAAGTATTGGTAACAAATTTCCTGCATTCACTGCCCTCTAGGAATGTTGTCCCTCTGAAATTATCTCCGAACCTAGAAACCCGAAGTAGAAAGCTCTGAAATGTTTAGCGACACATGTAACGTTTATCGAAAACTCATATTACTAGTAGTGTTCATTGCAGTCGGAAGAAACTATTGGGCTTGTCAAGATTGACACTGGATCTGACTGCGAAGTTATCTGTACGCGAGTGACAGGCATAGGTAAACTCAAGGTAATTATCGGCTGCTTTTACCTGCCACGTAATTCCGCTGTCACGGGTTTCGAATCATTCAAAGGATGTCTACGTTGAGTAGCGTAGATACACCCAGAGCATGCAGTATTAATTGGAGGCGACTTTAAGTTGCTGAGTATAGAGTGGGACATCTATACGTCGTAGGAAGGAAGTAGGCTTGAGGTTTAACTACCCGTCGACATCATCGTCATTAGTGATGGAGCACAGGCTCTGGCTCTGTCAAGAATGGGAATGGAATTCGACCGTTTCCTCTCAAAGAAATCTTCCCGGCATTGGCCTGGAGCGATTTATGGAAATTACGGAAAAGCTAAATCTGAATGGTCGGACGGAGATTTGAGCAGTCGTCCTCGTGAATGCGAGTCCAATTTGCTAGCCACTGCGCCACCTCACTCGGTGATACGTTGTAGGTGGTACGGACAGACAATATCGTGAAGCAGTTTTGAACACGTTTCCCGAAAACTGTCTTGAAGCCAGTTCAAAAGCCCACACGCTTTTGAAATATTTCATGTCTTGCAGGTACAAACAGGCCTGACTTTATGGACAGTGTCACAGTACAGGCAGAAATTAGTGACCATAATGTCATCGTAGCAATGATGGTTAGTAAAGCTAAGAAATCCATCAAGAAGACTAGGAGCGGGTACGTAATTGTTAGCATCCCACTTAGACGGTGAATGGATACATCTAGTTATAATAGGAAAGACATGAGGGAATTATGGATGAAGTTTAAACTCACTGTAAATCGCGTTCTGGAGAAGTATGTGTTGTAAGTGGGCTGCTTCTGTGTTGGCAGCGCTGTGTAGCGCTTTGCATTGGATCTCTGACTGCGCTTTCTTTACAAAATTGTTAAGGCTTTCGTGGCCACTTGTTGACAAACTGCCTATTGGCTTCTGTATCGGGTTCTTCGGCCGACGTTCATCTAATGATTTTTCTGACGTTTCACCAGCGCGAGTGGCTGGCATTGTCAAAGCTTCACCCTCCATTGCCGATGGTGAACTGGAGCCGAACGATGGAGGGTGAAGCTTTGACAATGCCAGCCACTCGCGCTGGCGAAACGTCAGAAAAATCAGTAGATGAACGTCGGCCGAAGAACCCGATACAGAAGCCAATAGGCAGTTCGTCAACAAATGGCCACGAAAGCCTTAACAATTTTGTATTACGACTCTACGGGGAGGAGATTTGCAGATTGTACCGACGGCTTGACCACCGCCGGAAGAAGAAAACGCGACTGATGTCCTCTCTCGCCTTTCTGTCACGATGCCGAGATGAATGTGCTACACCGAAGTTCTTGAGATGCAAACGCCCATTCACCACCGCCCAAGCACATCGTATCTACGACAGAATGGAACGAGCTTTTCTTCGTGAGCGAATACATACAACACGGAGAGACTTGGCAAGAACAGATCAGGAACTTCTGGACATTTTCTATCAACTAAGTATCAGAATGCATCGAGACGACTGCGAAAAGATCGACAGCATCACTCACAGGAGCATGCAGAACGAACTCGCGCGCTGCACCGAGCGACAGAAGAAAAAGTTTGAAAGATGCCGGAAGCAGACCGACAAGGCGATTCCCGACATGTCACACACAGTGGCCAACCTCACTGATCGACAATTGACCGAAGAGGAAGTGTCTGTTCTTCAAAAAGGAGGGAATTTCGCTATCATCCCGAGAACTATACTTATGGAGGACATCATTGCCAACACCGAAGCAGCCATTCGGACCCTTCCTTGTGAAAGGGCAGAGGAAATACGCACTGAAACAGCCAGGATACTGCGCCGAGCAAAACCACCAGCTTGCAACCTGAAGAAAGAAGAGGTACAAGCCATTAAGAATTTCAACGCCGACAAGAGTATATTGGTGCTGCCTGCCGATAAGGGGAATGCGACCGTCGTAATGAAGACCGAAGATTATGAGCAAAAGATCCGAGATCTATTAGATCCGACGACGTACCGAAAACTAAGCGCAGATCCGACGCAGCGTATCACACGGAATACGAATCGATTAATCAAGGCGTCTTTTCTGCCGGCGGACGTACAGAGAAACCTGCGCAACACAGAAGCCCTACCACCTCGGCTGTATGGATTACCCAAGATCCATAAGAACAACGTTCCACTGAGACCGATCGTTAGCGCTCCTGGCTCACCGACGTATAAACTGGCAAAACACTTGGCCACTCTGCCCCAGCCACACGTGGGGAAGACCGAGACATACATTAAGGACTCAGGACATTTCATTGAGAAGCTGAAGAAACTGAAACTTGCACCAAACGACATCCTGGTCAGCTTTGATGTTGTTTCGTTATTACGAAAGTGCCACTCAGTGACGCTCTGGAGCACATTGGTTCCATGTTCCCGCAAGACATCAAAAAGCTCTTCCATGCATGTCTCACCACGAGCTATTTCACGTGGAATGGCGATTTGGTGCAAATGGCTCTGAGCACTATGGGACTTAACTGCTGAGGTCATCAGTCCCCTAGAACTTAGAACTACTCAAACCTAACTAACCTAAGGACATCACACACATCCATGCCCGAGGCAGGATTCGAACCTGCGACCGTAGCAGCAGCGCGGTTCGAGACTGTAGCGCCTAGAACCGCTCGGCCACTCCGGCCGGCGAATGGCGATTTCTACGAACAGCTGGAAGGCGTCGCCATGGGTAGTCCTCTCAGTCCAGTGGTGGCCAACTTCTTCATGGAACAATTCGAAGCACAGGCACTGGACTCGGCGACTTGCAAACCTAAGGTGTGGTACAGGTACGTCGATGATACTGTCGTGGTGTGGAGCCATGGTGAAGAACAGCTCGGTGACTTCCTAAGACACTTGAACAGCCTCCATGCCAACATAACATTTACCATGGAAGTAGAAAAGGACAAGAAACTGTCATTTCTAGATGTGCTGGTCACAAGGGACGGCGAAAACCTGGGACACAGTGTGTATCGAAAACCGACACACACGGACCGATACCTGCACAAACTGTCAAACCACCACCCGAGCCAGAAAAGAGGCATGATTAGTACGCTCGTAACGAGAGCAGGACGAATATGTGAGCCGCAACACCTCAAACGAGAAATGCAACACCTGGAAGCAGTTCAGAGGAGCAATGGGTACTCCACAAATTACATTAGAAGTGTAACAGAGCCCAACACTCGGCGAAGTAAGGAACCAGAAAAAGAAATGTCGGGTACGGCCTTTCTGCCATACATTCCCAGAGTGACGGACAGAATCGGCCGTATATTGCGCAAACATGGCATAAAGACGATTTTCAAACCGACAAGGGAGATCAAAGAGTGTCTTAGATCGGCGAAGGAGAAAAGAGACCCACTTGCAATGTCGGGAATATACCGTATACCATGCACATACGGAAAAGTTTATGTCGGAATGACTGGACGATCCATTAACACCAGGATCAAAGAGCATAAGCGACATTGCAGGTTGGGGCAGGTGGAGAAATCGGCCGTGGCAGAGCACGCACTGAGTGAGACGAACCACGTAATAAAATTCGCCGGCACGGAAGTTCTGGCTGTAGAGAAGCACTGTCACACGCAAGAGAAGCTGTAGAAATACAAAAACACACGAACAGTTTCAACAAGAAAGAGGAAAGCCTTAAGGTAAACGGATCCTGGCTTCCCGTACTGCAGCGAACGACCGTCGCAGGTAGCAAGAGGAGAACCGCACCGGAAATGACCGCGGAGAAGCCCTCGGACGTTGGCGCGCCAGGTACATATAGTCTGCGGCCGCGAGCTCGGCTCCAGTTCACCACCGGCAATGGAGGGTGAAGCTTTGTCAATGTCAGCCACTCGTGCTGGCGAAACGTCAGAAAAATCATTAGATGAACGTCGGCCGAAGAACCCGAGACAGAAGCCAATAGGCAGTTTGCGCTTTCTTTGTAAGAGTATCTGTGGCTGGTCGGAGTCGTTGTTGGAAGTTAATCGCCAGTACTGTTGGGCAGTTGGAGGTGAACAGCCAGCAGTGATGGATGTTAAATGTGAGAAGTTAGCATTGATGGAGGATAGAAGTCTGAAGTGTTAGCGTAGGCTAACAATCTGGAAGTATCCGACATGGAGACTGAAAATTATTCATGATTATGTATCTTTGTACTGGATGTCAATGACGATTATTTTCGTATTTGAACTGGATGTCACATTATTAAGGTAAAAAATACATTATTTGGTTTGCAGCAAAATCTTTCCTTTGCTAACCACATGCCTATTAGTAGTTAGTGGCTTTAGTAGTTAAAATCTTTTATTTACCTGCCAGTATTGACACTCACTGTATTGCAGTAGTTCGCGTAATGAAGATTTTTGTGAGGTAAGTGCTTAATGAAATGTATGGGTTATTATCAGGATTCCTTCTTATTCAGGGCTATACTTATCTATCAGTTATTTAAAGTTAGGTTTGTAAGGGGTCCGTAGGCCCTTACTATAAGTTTGCGACAGCACAGGTCGACAGGACAGACAATCGATAGTGTGTGTCGGGTTGCGAGAGCGAGAGCGAGTGTTGAGACAGTAGTGTGGTACGCGCTGCGGGCCGAGCCGGGTGGAGGTCTGTTGCTGGAATGCAAGACCATACCGACAAAGGGAGTGGCCATCGCCGTGGTTTAACCCCTTTGTGTTAGAAATATACGGGAAAGTGAAAAAGTATAATTACTATTGCGATTCAGTGACATTTTTGTGCCGATATTGTAATTACGCTTCTACCGCGCCAGCATCATTTGGATTGCAGTGTTGGATTGCAGTGTTGGATTGTAGTGGTGAATTACAATGATTGAAATCGCGTGTGACGATAATGAATAACGAAAGGGCCTGTGCTAAGATTAGCCGTTATTAACTCTGTAAGACGAAGGCAGTGGCTGTCTCCTTATTTTGGTGTTTTTGTGAAGAATATAGGTCGCTGATTAATGAAGCTGTGTTGTGGCTCTTCTTGCCACCAGACATTTCATTATTACAGCATTCGAAAAGGACAAAATGGAATGTAACAACTCCGTAGCAGTCCAATCCGATTGCCAGCCCCATTAGGTACACGGTCACATTAATTAATATCTGTTTTGGGCTGCTGTCAGATCTCGATCGAGCGGGATAAATCAGTAAGATTAAACTGGAGTGTTACACCCTTGGCTTACCGTGAAAGGAAAAGTGCAATTTTCGGACGAATCGCAAAGAACAATAGGTAATTTTATCTTATTTGACGCGAAGAGGATATTTTCCAATGTTGAATCGGGACAGAGCATAAACTTTATAATCGCGACAATAAACAGTGCATTTTGAACAATACGAAGGAATAGCACCTTACGATTGTGACTAAACTTTTTTCTTGCCATATTAGATGAGAATAATAGTGTCAATAAGCTGTGTTGTAATGTGCAAACGCGTAAATCCGCACGAAAAACTGTGAAAAGTGAACACTAAAGAAAGACACGTGTGAACATTATCACGACAAACGGGCCAAGAATTCGTCACGAAAGCTTTTAAAGAAGTGTTTAGTGGTAATATTTTGACTGAAATTGCCTTTTGAATAGTGAAAATCGGGCAGCTTCATGTGGACCCATAAACTGTTACGCAGGCAATAATTTATGTGGCAACGCAATTGTTGAGTGACGTCACGCAGACCCTTGTAGCAGCTGCGCCAAAGAGCTTCAATCTGCGAGGTGATTTCACACATCATCCCAACTACCTGTGCAAAGAGTAGTTCAAGCACAGACGCACTACACCGAGCGCCGTCCCGACATCTAGCAGCCGAACTACAAACTACGCCTGCCTGCAGCGCCACGGAGCGGCCGGCTGAGAACTACGACATCCCACCACAGTGAGACCTCACGCGGTTCCGGCGGCAGTACAGTGCCACGCCCACTTCAAACGTCAAAACATCGCGACTTGTGGTAACGTCGGTTGGTGAGTGGAGACGACTGGTTGACATAACATTAAATTGCAATGTGCAGTTTTCGCGGTAAATAAACGTTTGTAAACTGAATTGCATGTTAGGAAAAGTGCCCAATTGCAGTAATTTCCGAAAAGTTTGCGAAAAATACTCTGAAATTGAGCATACTTATTTATGCATACTGCGCTGTCTAAATGATAATTATATGGATATGCTTATTGTTTGTGGGGGATTTTATATGTATAGATTTTATGAATAGTATGATTTATCTTATTTAAAACATTTTACATAAGCTGTGTATGTGAAAATTGATATTTGAAGTGATTAGGTTTTGAGAGTTGTTATGTTCGATGCTCCTGCATATTGTATCAATTTAGGGATTAATTGAATAATACTTCAGGTACTGTTTGATTAGTTTTGTGGTAATTAGGAGTGTTTTGGGTTATTAGAGGTTTTTCTATATTACTTACCTGTGCATTAAAAATAAACAAACATGTCTACTGAAGATAAGCAGGTTTGTGAGGCAATAGTTGAAAGGAAAGGGATAGGACAGGGAGACAGAGATGATTCAGGAATCAGTGATTATGGAGTGTCATTAGATAGCCCATTACCACATTCAACCAGTTATCCCGAGACACCAGGACAAACGAGGAGAAATAAGCCAGTTTCAGAGGGTGCAGATATACGGTCGATGTTGGCAGCCTTGCTAAAAGAAAACAACGCATCACTAAAGGAAGATTTACGAGAAAGGGAAGAAAAATTCCACAAATCAGTAGAGAAAGGTTTACAAGAAACAAGAGAATCACTAAAGAATTTACAAGAAAATAACGCATCATTAGAGAAAAGTTTACGAGAAAACAATGCATCACTAAAGGAAGATTTACGAGAATCATTAGCGAAGGGTTTACAAGAAAATAACGCATCATTAGAGAAAGGTTTACAAGAAGCTAGAGAAAGGGAAGAAATGTTCCGCAAATCATTAAAGGAAGATTTACAAGAAACTATAGCACTAGAGATCAAAACATCGCAGATGAAGATGGAATGTAATATGAAGAAGGAAATGCAGGAGTTACAAGAACGACTGAAGATGGACATCGACGAGAGAGATAGGAAGCTACAGAAGAGCGTAGACCAAGTCCAGGGAGACATGGAGAAGATGGAAGGAAAGTTGACAAAAAAGATAGAGGACGATGTTGAAGAAACTAAAGCTGAGTTGGGAGAAAGGATCGCCGAGGTGACGCAGATGCAGAAACAATGCAATGATGCAGTTAAGGGGATAGGAGATAGGCAAAGCCAACTGGCTGTCAATCTGAGAAATGCTATAGCCGTGCAACGGGAAGAGGATAACAAGAGGGTTGCAATGGAGGTCAGGCAATTACAACAGGGAGTGCAGCAATTGGAGCGCAAGACAGAACAATGCCAGTTTAACCGTTGGGGAAGGTAAAGTCGTTACCTTGATGAGCAGTGATAATCGGTACGTCCAAAATAATACAGGGCAGAAATTTAGACCGAAAGGAGGGTTGCACCCAATGATATTTATGAAGTGGTTAAAAGGAGTTTTCCCAGCACATCTTAAAGACTCAGACAAGATTCAATTTGCAATAGATAGAATGGAAGGTGAGGCCTTCACTTGGGGAGTCAGGAAGAAGGAAGGGACTACTAGTTATGATCAGTTTGAAGAGGAATTCTTGAAGAAATACTGGTCCAAAAGTCATCAGTGTGCAGCAATTGAGGACCTACTCCACCGCAAGTCACTTAATACACGGAGAGGAACGTTGAGAGAGTTTGCCGAACATTTGTGGGAATTGAACGAGACCTTGGAACAACCCCTGAGTGATGACGTAATGATATCAGCAATAAAAAGAAGACTGAGCCGGAGGATGCAGGAAACTGTATCCGGGACCCTAATTAAAGATAGGGAGGCCTTGATGGAAATACTGGAACAGTTGGAATCTGTTCGATCAAAGGAACACAATCAAGCTAATGATCAGAACCAAGATGGACATAATTACCATCGAATTCGTTTTAATGGCCCACCAAATTACAGAGGTAGAGGTGGGGATAATGGACGTAGGAACCATGGCAATGGTCAACAGTTTCACCACAATCATGGGAGAGATGATGATGATGATAATGACAGGAATTATGAGAGAAGAGGTGATAGACAAAGGGATCAAGAGGTACGAATTGAAGAAAGTTAGGTGTAGGGAGCTAGCAACTCTTTTGCTGGTATACCAAGTGGCGACTGGTACACTCCCAGCTGGGTGAGACTTTATTTCTAATTTCAAGTGTCACTCCTCTACCATCTTTCTCTATCCTTAGGTTAAGAAAGTTAGTGAGTAGTAGTTAGGATTTGTAGTGGTCATCCAAGTAATTCAGTCAGGAACCATGTAGTAAATTTATAGTTGACTTAAAATAAGGATAAGTAGTTACTGTTGATGTAGTGTGTGAGGTGTCAAAGAATCAATAAGTTGAAAGCTCAGTTTAGTGTGAGTACATTACAAAATGAATAGTGCCAAAAGTAATAAAATGAGAACCAGATAAGAAAGCTAATGTATACAAAATGTCGTGGGAAGCTAATTGGTCAAACAAGATTTTGTGTAATCTTATAGAGTTGTTTTATGAGACATGAAAAGGTCAACTGTGGTAAGAAAATTGAAGTAGTGTATCAGCTTGTAAGTAGATGAACATATAAAGAAACAAATACATGGGGAGATAGTTGTTCGTATAAATGATGTGAAATAATGATGTATATTGAGTATGAGATGTTTGAAGTATTGAAGTATATGGAGGATTGATATAGGTTGAAGATATATATGTATTTGCAGTTGAAGTTGGTGTTAAGTTATGTGTAATGAAGAGTATGGAGTATGAGATGTTTGAAATTTTGAAGTATGTCATTTAGCACATGAGCAACATCTGTTTGCAAGTTATTTGTAGGTATACATGTTTATCTGAAGCATGCTGATAAAACAAAGTGTAACTAATGAATAATTAGTAATTCATGTATCCAATTAGCTATCAGAGTCAATTATGGTTATACGTAGGTCAAGCATTAGAAGCAGAATTCTGGCACTAGAGTAATGAATGACAAATATCCATATTGTGGATTTGAATTAATGTGAATATAACAGGAAATATTGTACCTCTCATCTAAGCTTTCTTGATAACAATTCACATATGGCAGTAATGCTTGGCAAAATGAAATGATCAGTAGTTTAAAATTTTTCATTGGGTGACCACATTAGTTGTAGTGTTGCAAATAATTATGTGAGACATGCTTAGCGGTACATTTAAATTTATGGAATCTGTAATGAATAAGTTGTGAATTTCTTCCTTAACTTTTATGTGTGTTGGCCAAGTGAGTTATAAATTAGAGTGATAGTAGTATGAACGGCACGAACCCCGTTGAAAGGACGGCATACCAAAGGGGTAGCTGGCATTCAAATAGTTCTTTTCTTGTCTTTGCTATAGCAAGTTATAACAGATATGTAGTTAATGACTCGTACAAACCTTTGAAAGTGAAAAGTTTTTGGAAATTTTCGGTAAGATAAGTTTATAAAAAATATTTACCATGCTATGTTAAGTAAGTAGGATTGATGTTGTGTGTTATTTGGATAATGCCATATTTTTGGGATGTAATAACTTTTTGTAGAAAATTATTGTAGAGGCAGCCCACTACCGGAGTCAAGGATTTTCTTGGTGATTGTAATTTCATTACTTATTTGCACTATGTGTTTTGTTCATATATAGTGATGTCTAATTCCCTAGCCGATTCTTTTACGCCTGTGGCTTCAAAGAAGTTTTCGAGGGCGGGGATGTAAGGGGTCCGTAGGCCCTTACTATAAGTTTGCGACAGCACAGGTCGACAGGACAGACAATCGATAGTGTGTGTCGGGTTGCGAGAGCGAGAGCGAGTGTTGAGACAGTAGTGTGGTACGCGCTGCGGGCCGAGCCGGGTGGAGGTCTGTTGCTGGAATGCAAGACCATACCGACAAAGGGAGTGGCCATCGCCGTGGTTTAACCCCTTTGTGTTAGAAATATACGGGAAAGTGAAAAAGTATAATTACTATTGCGATTCAGTGACATTTTTGTGCCGATATTGTAATTACGCTTCTACCGCGCCAGCATCATTTGGATTGCAGTGTTGGATTGCAGTGTTGGATTGTAGTGGTGAATTACAATGATTGAAATCGCGTGTGACGATAATGAATAACGAAAGGGCCTGTGCTAAGATTAGCCGTTATTAACTCTGTAAGACGAAGGCAGTGGCTGTCTCCTTATTTTGGTGTTTTTGTGAAGAATATAGGTCGCTGATTAATGGAGCTGTGTTGTTGTTCTTCTTGCCACCAGACATTTCATTATTACAGCATTCGAAAAGGACAAAATGGAATGTAACAACTCCGTAGCAGTCCAGTCCGATTGCCAGCCCCATTAGGTACACGGTCACATTAATTAATATCTGTTTTGGGCTGCTATCAGATCTCGATCGAGCGGGATAAGTCAGTAAGATTAAACCGGAGTGTTACAGGTTGTAATTTTTTTTTAGCAATCAAATTGCGTTGCGCTAGAATATTGTGGGTCAGTGTTGACATGATAAGAAAAAGTAAAGAGATAGTAGGCCCAGTACGTTCAGTATTACTCAGCTCTTTCAGAATCAAATAACGTAGAAGCTTCATCTTCTCAGTCATTCAGCAATTTAGGTACAGATACACACATTTAAATAAAGACGTTTCAGTGTCGAGTAAGTGGATTCAGGATAAAAAATGACCCACTGTTGTTCAATTAAAAAATTCTATAAATATTAAGGAAATAGAGAAAGTGGCACTATCGGTTCAAAAGGAGCGCGCCAGTGACGACAGGAAAAAGTTGGGAGACATTTTTGCGTCTGTAAAAAGACAGATGCGCAAACTATACCTTAGAAAAAGATCTTGTCGAGAAGGAGAGAAAATTCTGGTCCTATATAAAATCGCTCTGCGGATAAAGTGATTTTATACAGTCACTCGTTGACCAGTCTGTCAGTTAAAGACATCGAAAGAAAAGCTGATGTTTTAAGAAATCACTCAGGCACGAGGATCGTACAAACGTACCGTCGTTTGACCGTCGCACAGACTCCCATATGAAAGAAATAGCAGTAAGTATGCATGGCGTAGAGAAGCACCTACATATGTCGAAAACATATAAGTCAGCAGATCCTCATGGAATCCAAATTCGGTTTTCCAGAGAGTATTCTACGGTATTGGTCTCTTACTTACGCTTGCATTCATCGTGAATCGCTCGTTCTCCCCAAAATGTAAACTGACTGAAAAAAATCGCTGGCAACTCCAGTCTATAAGAAAAGTAACTGAACGAGGCAAAAAATTACAGGCCGTTAACGTTAACATCAGTTTACTGTAGAATTCTTGAACATGTTCTGAGTTCGAACGCAATAAATTTCCCTGAGACGGGTACGCTTCTGTTCGTAAACAGGCACGGTTTTAGAAAGCATCGCTCGCGCGAAAATCAGCTTGCCGTTTTCTCACATAGTATCCTGCGATCCATGGATGAAGGGCAACAGGAAGAAATCATTTTCCTAGATTTCTGGAAAGCATCTGTACGGTGCTCTACTGCAGACTGTTAACGAAGGTCTGAACGAACGAATTAGGTTCCCAGTTATGTGAACCGCTTGGAGCCTTAAGTAATAGAACACAGCACTCTGTCCTCCTGCCATATGTTCATCTGAAACAAAAGTATAATAAGGGGTGCCCCAGGGAAGTGCGATGGAATTGCTCTTGTTCTCTATAAAAATAAAAGATATGAAGGACAGAGCAGCTATCTGTGGCTGTATGCTGGTGATCTTGTGGTGTACGGGAAGGTGTCTTAGTTCAGAGACTGCAGGGGAGACTAACAAAATACACTCCTGGAAATGGAAAAAAGAACACATTGACACCGGTGTGTCAGACCCACCATACTTGCTCCGGACACTGCGAGAGTGCTGTACAAGCAATGATCACACGCACGGCACAGCGGACACACCAGGAACCGCGGTGTTGGCCGTCGAATGGCGCTAGCTGCGCAGCATTTGTGCACCGCCGCCGTCAGTGTCAGCCAGTTTGCCGTGGCATACGGAGCTCCATCGCAGTCTTTAACACTGGTAGCATGCCGCGACAGCGTGGACGTGAACCGTATGTGCAGTTGACGGACTTTGAGCGAGGGCGTATAGTGGGCATGCGGGAGGCCGGGTGGACGTACCGCCGAATTGCTCAACACGTGGGGCGTGAGGTCTCCACAGTACATCGATGTTGTCGCCAATGGTCGGCCGAAGGTGCACGTGCCCGTCGACCTGGGACCGGACCGCAGCGACGCACGGATGCACGCCAAGACCTTAGGATCCTACGCAGTGCCGTAGGGGACCGCACCGCCACTTCCCAGCAAATTAGGGACACTGTTGCTCCTGGGGTATCGGCGAGGACCATTCGCAACCGTCTCCATGAAGCTGGGCTACGGTCCCGCACACCGTTAGGCCGTCTTCCGCTCACGCCCCAACATCGTGCAGCCCGCCTCCAGTGGTGTCGCGACAGGCGTGAATGGAGGGACGAATGGAGACGTGTCGTCTTCAGCGATGAGAGTCGCTTCTGCCTTGGTGCCAATGATGGTCGTATGCGTGTTTGGCGCCGTGCAGGTGAGCGCCACAATCAGGACTGCATACGACCGAGGCACACAGGGCCAACACCCGGCATCATGGTGTGGGGAGCGATCTCCTACACTGGCCGTACACCACTGGTGATCGTCGAGGGGTCACTGAATAGTGCACGGTACATCCAAACCGTCATCGAACCCATCGTTCAACCATTCCTAGACCGGCAAGGGAACTTGCTGTTCCAACAGGACAATGCACGTCCGCATGTATCCGGTGCCACCCAACGTGCTCTAGAAGGTGTAAGTCAACTACCCTGGCCAGCAAGATCTCCGGATCTGTCCCCCATTGAGCATGTTTGGGACTGGATGAAGCGTCGTCTCACGCGGTCTGCACGTCCAGCACGAACGCTGGTCCAACTGAGGCGCCAGGTGGAAATGGCATGGCAAGCCGTTCCACAGGACTACATCCAGCATCTCTACGATCGTCTCCATGGGAGAATAGCAGCCTGCATTGCTGCGAAAGGTGGATATACACTGTACTAGTGCCGACATTGTGCATGCTCTGTTGCCTGTGTCTATGTGCCTGTGGTTCTGTCAGTGTGATCATGTGATGTATCTGACCCCAGGAATGTGGCAATAAAGTTTCCCCTTCCTGGGACAATGAATTCACGGTGTTCTTATTTCAATTTCCAGGAGTGTATTTGTAGTCGGTGTGCTTGCTCCAAAAGAAGAAAAATATAAGTGCTGTGGTTACAGTCATGTCTATCACATATCTAGGAGTAACGTTGCAAAGCGATCTGAACTGTAACGAGCACGTTAGCGTCAATGGTCGACTTCGATTTATTGGCAGAAGTGTAGGCTCGTCTGCAAGAACACTGGTGCGAGCCGCTGTTGAGAACCACTGCTCTAGTGTTTGAGATCCCCATTACGTGGGATTAAAGGAAAACATCGAAGCAATTCAGAGGCGAGCCGCTACATTTGTTACCGGCAGGTTCGATCAAAGCTCGAGTGTTACGAATGTGTCTTCGTTCAGCGACTGCAGAGGGACGTAGCAGCTCCAAAACAAATCCATGGAGAGAAGACGACATTCTTTTCGCGAAACACTGTCGAGAAAATTTAGAAAGCTATAGCCATACTCGGGATTGGTAGTATTATTAAATTCTATATATACAGTGATTAACCAAAAAACTAAATGCTGAATACTGCAATATTATTTATTCTGTTAAATATTGTGAGCTAGCATGAGACTCTGAAATAACCCAATACCACGATAACATAGGTACGGACATCGGCTGTTCCGAAGTACGCACAAAATGATATACACAGAGCGCGACTCACCTCCTTCTAACAGATATTTCGCGTGAGCGCTGCTATTATGGAGAGAAAATATGCAAACTATAATGATTAATTTGGTTCTCGGGGCTACTGGTCATTTATGTACCAACTTTCACAAAGAAGCAAATATTTTTTATGCTTATTAAACGGAATATTTTTCTGTATTTACTATTCGTTATCTGCAAGACAAAAACTGAGGAGAATCTCATCTGCCGTTAAGCGGCCAATCTTAAACATACTGAGCTCATTCAGTACGAAAACATTAATGAATACAATTTGTCTTTACTTTACTGGCATTGCAACTATTAAAAGATCGAAGTCCCGAAGTCTCCCACATTTACATTTAATATTACAGCCTGAATTTATAACTAAAAAATATCGTCAGTGTAATGGCCGACCAAATGCTGCTAGCGAAAGAGAGCTCCCCGCAACACGAAGTTCTGAAATAGAGTTATTAATTGCAATTAGTGGTGGCTGTTATGGGAGGCGCTCACTACTTCAATAACCAACACTTTCTAATAACAGTTGGACACATATTCTGATAACTTACAGACAGACTTTCAATAAATATCAGACTGTGATACAATGGCGGCCTTCCGCTAGATGAAACAAGCTAGGGAAAAAAAAATCTAACCCAAAAATCATTGTCTCTGTTCTTCTTCATCTACATTACACAGACACTATGAAGAAAAGGCTATTTGTTAAACGCATCGCTGTTTGCGAGCCCTACAGATAATAAATTACACTTTTCAATATTTGATATTCTTCGCGCACACGGACTCAGTCTTTCAATAATTTGTAGTTTACACATCACTATTTTTTAACACACGAAAAAAACCTTTTAATTTTTCTCGAAATGTCAATTTATGTGACGTTCCGTCACAAAGCCGACATTCGAAGCTGACTGTAGAACTATTCTTCCACCACCAATGTACGTTTCGCGTAAGTACCGCGAAAATAAGATAAATTAGGGCTCGAATGGAGGTATACAGGAAGTCGGTTTTCCCACTCTATTCGCTAGTGGAACAGGAAAGGAAATGACTGGTAGTGGTACAAGGTACCATCTGCCGTGCATCATACGGTAGCTTGCAGAGTATATACGTCGATGTAGATGTAAACTGAAGAAAGCATGGTTTTCTAAGGAGCGATACACTTTTAACGGCATTGGAAAGCACATGAAAAAGCGAAGACAGTGATAGATTCGGCAGGTCTCGGAACACCTACGGTTTACAAAATACCCTGCGGGTGCGGCCAATCTTAGTTCCAACAAGCAGTGCGCACTGTACAACGCAGAAAGGAGCCTGAGAACATTCATCGCTTAAGCTACCCCAACAAGTCTTCTTTAACTGAGCGTGCTCTAGGAAACGGTTACCGGACTAAATTTGACGACAGTTCCCTCGTGGCTTATACTGAAGGATTCTGAAGCAGCGTGATTAAAAAAAACTATTGAATTAAAGTTACTGACAACACCTTTAATGGAGACTATGGCATCCAGTTCAGTGGGACCCAGATCACGAGGTTTAAGCGAATGCTTCGTTTGAACTCTGTAGGAGCCCAGGTGGAGGGTCGATAGGCAATCTGCACTGCAAGCTAAGAAACAATTGCACCGCACGGGCAATCACTGAGTACTGAAATGTCGGGAACTTCAAAATGTAGGGGGAATGGGTATGTACGAGCAAAATGGATCCATTTTACTCCTTGTGTAAACAAATCAGCCACTTGGCCTGCGACCGTTGCGTGAACAAACCACGCAGCCGTTATCATACGTTATGTGTATGTAAGTGTAATTTATGATGTAATCACTATAATTTATGACCCAATAAAAGGCCACCTTCCTCCTCCGCCACTCCTCTAGGCCAGTTGTGTCATGTATAAATGGCCGGTCGAGCTGAATCATCTTATTTGCTACAACGTATACCTTCAAACTGATGTCACAGCTACACAGACACTTTGACGTTACTGTGGATGTGTGAAATCCATGTGATTCAGCATGCATATACCACAATGTCTGACACACTACGACGTCACAATCTGGGCCACGAAGAGGAGTCTCTCAACGTCATGTTAAGGTGGATGTGTAAATACAGCGGAAAATTAAAAATATCCAAGTTGCAACGTTTCGACCTTAAAAAGAAAGAAATTACACTGAAATGCCGCTTTTAAACAGTTTCCCACATTTTTGCTATTAGCACCACCAGTGGAATAGGAATTGGCGTCTTTATTATAAAGAAACAAGACGCATGGAGGTGTCACCAGCCAACTGCCGCCAGTCGCACCACATGGGCCCCGCCACATCCACCGCCACCGCCACAGCCAGCTCAACATGTTGGAGACAGCTCCAGAGGTGCCCCCCAGTTACTGCTTTGCCACTTTATCTGAGAGCTGCTGCCAGCAGCCACCTCCTGGGAGATGAAGTATGGAATGACGTTAATAGCGTGATGAGGATGGAAGGCCGGGTGAGAGCTAAACAGATCTGTCTCAACAAGTCATCCAGCCCACTAGTAGTGGAAATAGATACACCTTCCTTCTTCGTGCAGGTACTAAAGGCAGCAGCTCCAGTCTAATTATAAAGTTTATTCGAGAAGTGCACATGCGCGAATCTGCCTCAATCTTCGTGACATGCAATCTAAATTTTGCATACACTGTCTCTTCAAAAGTATCTTGATACATTCTAGTTGACATTAATGTGGGGCATGCCTACCAGTCGAATCAAACACAAATATTTCAATTACGAAAATCTTTAGTGGTGGTAGGAGAAAAACTTATGTCATAGAAAAAACTCTTTACTTACGCGCACAGGATTTGTGACAATTTGTTTGTTACACGTTTCAGTCTGAAAGTTGTTTGGATAAGTGCATATGCAAACTCCAGGCTGATTGCTCATCCACACAGTAAGTGAAATTCCATGGAAGAACGACAATATAGTTCTCTTGAAACTCTATTGGATAATTTTAAGAAACGAGTGTTTGAATTCTACCACCACTGTCGCTTATCTCATATAGAGGCCTTAGGAATAAGATAAGAGAGATTGGGGAAGACATGGAGTAGTGATCGACAGCATCTATCTAACACTCTTCGGTACATTGCTTTTCTTAAGAAATGCGGAGTAACAGTATTTGTGGGAACAGTAATAGGTTATGGCTCTTTGTTCTTAACACCAATGGAATAACAAGATGCTCAATGTCTAGTCTACTGCACACTGAGGCAATATAATCATTCTTTCTTTTATTTTAAGTATATTCTGATAGGTGTTTCGTAATCGTCTGAGCAGCAAATCTGTACTAAAAAGCTACATTACACTTATCAGCTCCCTTTTAGTGTGTTACTGTGTACTGCCTTTCCCTATATTCTTGCAATTAACAAATGTTCCACTGAAAAAACAGTAAAATAATCCCCAATTTCTGATTCTTAAATGGAGTTTTCTGATTATAATCGGAACTTCTCTTCCTGTAACCGTACATCAAGATTTTGCAGTCATCCAACGGTATTTTAATCAACCTTTATTTGTCTCCACAACTATGAAATTGGCGGGTTCCTACGGCTTCTGCATGACTATGAAAACGAAGAACCGCTATACATTATAAAAGTTCATTCATACTCAAAGTATCTCCCATAGTACCACCAAGGTCAGAGACCTCCAATAGAATGACTAACTTTCATGCGTTTAAGTTCCAAATCGCTAACACAATTGTAGCAATCAGAGACTTATAAACACACAAGTGTCTTATGAGAAGCTACCTACAAGTGTTATGTAGGAATTTAAGTGGGATTCCATGGACGAAAACCTAAAGACTTCTGAGAAGATCCAGTGCATATGCTGACAGACAGATGTGTGACACACACATGCCACCTTTCGTTGTGTGGTGGGGAGTACATTAACACCCATGCCTGCTCCATTCATGATGAAAGAATGATTGCCAATAAACATCCGTATTTTCTCTAATTCATCATTGTGATAATTTCACATGGCATGTTTGGGAGGAAATAATGTTTTGCCCACAATACACAACCTCGGTTTGCAACAGTAAAACCTTCCTGTAATGCACACTGCACCTCTTGTAGCATATACGGCAGAAATCGTGGCAACTAAATATTTGCTTTTCATTGGATCTCATAAATCCAGCCCGATAAAGTTCCTGGGGTCAAGAGCAATATTCACGAAAAAGAGTCGTGTTGCAACTGTTTATAAAGCCACTTATTGCATGGGTAAATCACACTTCCTTCTTTTGTCATCCTGCTTTAGGTCGCTCCAAAGGGTACTCCGAGATATGATATGGCTATTACCATTTCCACCAATAGTGTAATGGAGCGGTACAGGATTTTTTTTCTCTGTGTACATGCACCACATTATACTTATTTACATCCAGACTCAACCAGTTCCTGAGCCTATGCAATTTGCTACTCACTTCTGGCACTATCTTCTTATACACACCGAGCGAGGTGGCGCAGTGGTTAGACACTGCACTCGCATTCGGGAGGACGACGGTTCAATCCCGCGTCCGGCCATCCTGATTTAGGTTTTCCGTGATTTCCCTAAATCGCTCCAGGCAAGTGCCGGGATGGTTCCTTTCAAAGGGCACGGCCGACTTCCTTCCCCGTCCTTCCCTAATCCGATGAGACCGATGACCTCGCTGTCTGATCTCCTTCCCCAAACAACCAACCAACCAACAATGGCTTCAACATCGAAACACATACTCTGCAAGCCACTGTACAATGCATGGTGGAGGGTTATCATAACGATATTAATTTTCGCTCCTTTTCCATCCTCATATAGTAACAGAAGAGAAAATTATTGTCTATATGCCTCTGCACATACCCTAATATTTGCCATATTGCTTTCATGATTGTTATGTCAGGTATACGAAGGTGGTTGGATAATGACAGGTTTCATTAAATGCAGTTTCGTTAAGTTTACCCATTATATACTTTTGGATGGGGTATATTAACCAGTCCTAGCAATCTCTTGGAGCTTTTGACATCCAAATCATATTGCTACATCTGCTTTACAGGTCAGTCACAACCACATCAATGATGTAAAGCGATGTTATTCATGAAAATAGATCTTAACTGTACTTATGTATTACGACAAGCAACCTATATAAACAGAATACAGGTGCTGTTACTCTCCACCATAAAATACCTACCTAGGAAGGAACTTTAACAGTGTACACGTATGAAAGTGGTGCTTATATCGTAGCTTGGCACCCTTGTGAAGTAAAGCAATACAGCTTCAAACTCCCATCTATTTGCGACATTTTTAATGGTTGTAATCTCATACATGAATAAATGACTGACTCGTGAAGGGCCCATGCACCACATTTTGTGCGTAGTCCCAGGTCGAAGATCCATGTTCTGGACAATGTAACACATTTAAAGAATAAGTACAGGAACAGAAGTAAAGCATTCCTACTTGGGTGTAGTACAATACTAACTAATCCTAAGGTGCTTGAACCAAAATTTTCCTGATGGCTAATTTGTTTGTTAATACTGTTTTGCTGCAACAAAGCGACGTATGGAGCAAATAACAGCTTAATTCCATGTTCTTTATTTACGAAGATAGTTATCAGGAACTTAATTACATCAATAAGTTGATGACAAAATCGTAAACAGTGTTGAACTTTCTGCACAACGTCCAGTCGTCCATATTTTGGTACAATGTAATAATACTCTGAAAGCAGATTCAAATGTGAATGCTGAGTCGTAAACAGATTTTACCTGCATCTTATAATACACAAAATTACTTCAAATCCATTATTTTATACAATTACAGTAACATGGAGCATCTTTAAATTGATGTTTACAGTAACCTCAAATGTCGTGTCCCCTCCATTCATATCAGGCTGTTTCCATACATGATGGTTTAATTAATCTGTAATTCTTTCTTGCACATCAGTAATACGCTATTGTAATATGATCGTCTTTAGTTATGGGAGTTTACAAATTTGACGAACTGGCTACTGTAGTGTAACGACGTATAGTTTTGTATAAATTATTTTCTTTTGACATATGACCATGTGCAGACTTCGTCACCTACGTCAGATACAACACACTTCAAAATTATTTAAATTCTTTTTAAATTGTCTCTAAATGGTTCTTGAACGAACCTGTAAAAGATCATTATTTGAGTCGTACGCGCAGAATTACGTCACTCAGTCCTATTGGTTTGCGCAAACTTTTTCTCAATTTAGATGTCGTTTTGTTTCTTCTCAGAAGTTATATTAATGCAAGTTATCTGATTTAACAAATATTATAACCACATTGAATAAACTTTCAAGACTCAAACTCGCGATGAATATTGTAAAAAATTAATAATTAAGTCAAATAAATCAGTCATCCTTCTTCCTTAATATAATTCTTCATAAATAAATTCTCGGAACACGTATTTAAACTTTTGTAGTATACACTACTTTATTATCTTCATACATATAGACGTGAACCTGAGCCTTGACAAGATAGGACTGACCATTTACAACATGATTAAACCTTCTATGACGTCATTGTTGTAGTAACATTACAAATTCTTATTTTTTTCAGTTTTTAGAAGCACGACGCAACAACTCGGTTTCAGGATCTTCTGTTGCTCTTTGGCTGTCGACCCGCGACGTATAGTGGCCAGCAATTTTCTCTCTGGTCCCGGCAGTGAAGATGCTGTCTCCGTTCGTTGTGCCGCCCTCTCCGTACATGAGACATAGAAAATAAATACAAAACTTTAGATAATTCACAACAATTACAAAGATTACAAAAACACATAAACAAAACACTAAATTAAACTCATATTCACCTGCAAACCGGGCTGACACTGGTGGATGGGTGACGCTTCAATTTCGCGTCCCACTACACTACCAAGTCATAAATAGCGTAATACATTTCAGTATTGTTTACACATGAATTAACTCACTTTAGAAAAACAAATTCTCGCTAAATATAGTTATTTCACAGGTTTCAAAGATGTCTAAACTATAGCACTCAGTGAGGAAAGAAATACAGTTTCTTTAACCTAATGTACAACCATCTACGTTGACAAATGGTGGTATTGCCTGTCTGTTCTTTGTTTTGACAATAAAATCATGATTCTTTAATGCTAGTCAGTAGTTTTTTTTTAGATAATGTATCACGATCATGGTGTAACTATAGCCATCAGTTATATCTGTCTTGATATTGCAGCGTGATTTTTTCCAATGTTCAAAAACTCTAGGGCCTCATCAATGAGAGGATACGGAACAAAAAAGGTGTAATGAACTTTTGTCTGTAATTAATCATACATTGTTATAGAGACTGCGGTCTAACACGCGCTGTACCATGCAGCCACAGTTGCAGTATGTGCTGAAGACGGTTTCCATGTGCTTCAACGCATGTGTGTAGGCGCCGTATCATGTTCTATCTCATATGTTCACATCAGCCACGCTGCATCCAAACAGTTTCAAACGCAGCATGAATACAATACTCCAGTTTCTCCACATCTGAAGTGGGGTCTGGATACACAGTACTGTTGAGATGGCTGCATAACCAGAAAACACCTGGGTTGAGATCCGGTGAATGAGCAGGCCATGCAACTTGACACCCTCGTCTGATTCAGCGATCAGGGAAGTCACGATTGAGATCCGACTGGGCGTTAAAGGAGAATTGGGACGGGACACCATCATGCAGGAGCCACATAGCCCTTCGAATCATCAACGGCACTTCTTCCAGCAGGCGTGGCAAAGTTATCCACAAGAAACGCCGATAGTTCGAGCCTGTTAGACGACGTAAAACTGGTCCAAAAATATGGTCGCCAATTTTGCCAACCCACACTTTCCATCTGCACCAATGCTGATGATTTGCTGTCACCATACCATAGGGTTTCTGCATACCATCCCACGGATGACTGTTATGAAAGTTGAAGATACCACTCCGCATAACGATGGCGTCATCTGTGAATAGGATGGATGAAACAATCATGGTTTCCTGGTGAAGAAACCAGTGACAAAACTGCTCCCGATGTGGAAAGGCTGTCGCTGGTAAGCCCTGCACACGGGGTAAGCGATAAGGGTAGTAGCAGTTATCATGGATAACATTCCACACGGTCGTCTGGCTTACCTTGTACTGGCGGACCAACTGCCTGGTACTGATATGGCGGTCGCCTTCTACAGTGTTAATCATATTTTCCTGCAAGCGTTGTGTCCGAACGTTTCTGGTGCACCCTTCATGATTTCCTGCCTCCTGAAACGACCCTGACTCAGACGGATGGTGAATCACTGTTGCAGACATTGAATGCTGTGCTTGTTGGCAGGGATAGCTCTCCTGATGCAACCTTGCTGTCCGCCGCCCGTTCAAATTTGTCTTTCCACATGTAAAAACCATGTCTTTAAGCTCCTGATTCGAATACGGAACAATTGTGTACAAGCTGTATCACATCCACTACAAGGTGAGTCAATAAGAGAAGTGAATCGGACACAACATTACCAATTACTATGGTGCGAGAGGAACAGTACCAACCTCTTGGAAGAAACTAAGCATACTGGAACCGTGGCTGCAAGGTACAGCGCGCATGAGACCGCAGTCTCCGTAACAACGTACGATTGAGTAAATGGTCTCTAGCATGGAAACCATTCATTTCCGATTTTAAGTGCATTAGACCTTGTTTGTTCCAAATCCTTTCATCGATCAACCCTAACGGTGGAAACAAAAATCATCCTGTCGAATGCTGATATGCGGTATATCACTTTAAGAAAAAAATATTACCTGCATTTTTCATCTACGTCTACATCTACGCGATTACTCTGCTATTCACAATAAAGTGCCCGGCAGAGGGTTCAATGAACCACCTTCAAGCTGTCTCTCTACCGTTCCACTCTCGAACGGCACGCGGGAAAAACGAGCAATTAAATTTTTCTATGCGAGCCCTGATTTCTCTTATTTTGTCGCGATGATTATTTCTCCCTATGTAGGTGTTTGCCAAAAGAATTTTTTTTTTTTTTTTGCAATCGGAGGAGAAAACTGGTGATTTAAATTTCATGAGTAGATCCCGTCGCAACGAAAAACGCCTTTGTTTTAATGATCGCCACTCCAATTCACGTATCATGTCTGTGACACTATCTCCCCTATTTCGCGATAATACAAATCGAGCTGCCCTTCTTTGTACTTTTTCGATGTCATCCGTCAGTCCCACCTGATGCGGATCCCACACCGCACCGCAAAACTCAAGAATACGGCGGACAAGCGTGGTGTAAGGAGTCTCTTTAGTAAACATGTTGCACCTTCTAAGTGTTATGCCAATGAATCGCTGTCTTTGGTTTGCTCTACCCGTAATATTATATATGTGATCATTTCAATTTAGGTTATTTGTAATTGTAATCCCTAAGTCTTTAGTTGAATTTACAGCATTCAGAATTGTGTGACTCATCGCGTAATCGAAATTTAGCTAATTTCTTTTAGTACTCATGCGAACAACTTCACCCTTTTCCTTATTCAGGGTCAATTGCTACTTTTCGCACTATACACGTATCTTATCTAAATCATTTTGCAAGTCGTTTTGATCATCTGATGACTTTACAAGACGGTAAATGACAGTATCATCTGCAAACAATCTAAGACAGCTACTCAGATTGTCTCCTATGTCTTTAATATAGATCAAGAACAATAGGGGGCCTATGACACTTCCTTGTGGAACGCGGGATATTACTTCTGCTTTACTCGATGAATTTCCGTCTACTATTACGAACTGTGACCTTTCTGACAGGAAATCACGAATCCAGTCGCACCATTGAGGCGAAACTCGGCAGGCACGCAGTTTGATTAGAAGACGCTTGTGAGGAACGGTGTCGAAAGCCTTCTGGGAAATCTAAAAATATGGAATCAATTTTATATCCCCTGTCGATAGCACTTATTACTTCATGAGTATAAAGAGCTAGATGTGTTTCACAAGAACGGTATTTTCTGAATCCGTGGTGACTATATGTCAATAAATCGTTTTGTTGGAGGTACTTCATAATGTTCGAATACAGGATATGTTCTAAAACCCTACTGCAAATCGACGTTAGTTGTATAGGCCTGTAATTCAGCGGATTACTCCTACTTCCCTTTCTGGGTATTGGTGTGACTTGAGCAATTTTCCTGTCTTTAGACACGGATCTTTCTGTGAGTGAGTGGTTGTGTGTCATTGCTAAATATGGAGCTATTTTATTAGCATACTCTGAGGAACCTGACTGGTATACAATCTGGGCCGGAGGCCTTGCCTTTATTAAGTGATTTAAACTGCTTCGTTACTCCGAGGATATGTTTCCCATCTTGGCAGTTGCTCTTGATTGGAATTCAGGAATATTTACTTCGTCTTCTTTGGTGAAGGAGTTTCGGAAAACCGTGTTCAATAACTTCGGTTCAAATGGCTCTGAGCACTATGCGACTTAACTTCTGAGGTCATCAGTCGCCTACAACTTAGAACTAATTAAACCTAACTAACCTAAGTACATCACACACATCCATGCCCGAGGCAGGATTCGAACCTGCGACCGTAGCGGTCGCTCGGCTCCTGATTGTAACGCCTAGAACCGCACGGCCACTCCGGTTGGCTTGAATAACTTTGCTTTAGTGGCACTGTCATCAGTGACATCGCCATTGGAAGAAACACATGCTAATTTCCAAATGAGAGTGTAACATTTGTTAATTGTGTACCATGTTTACGTTCCATGTTACAAATGTTGCTCAGCGTGACGACCACCTGCATCAACGACAGCTTGGAACCACACTAAAGAATTGCTCGCAGCACTCTTCGAACGGTGGAGTGTTCAGACGTTTTGACGCAGCTTGTGCACTGCTTGGAGACCGCACATTGTGTTCAGGTCCTACACTGAGTTTGTGTCCAGCATTCTCAGACATGGCAACAGTAAGTTTTTCCACAATTTGTAGCGCAGTTGGCTGTCTGCCTCTCCCAGGAGCAGTTGCCAGATCGTCTGTTAATTCGATCTTCCAAATCTCCGTCGCCTTCACTGTTGGTCAAGAGCAGCAACACCACTGGTGGTGTTTTGATAAAACAGCTTTACAGTAAAGCCCTGCTCATCTTGTCCCGACCCATGTTGAATGTCTGCAACTGTACCGCGCGCTGATGCATGCGTTTCAACCCTAGGGCGCCGTGCAGGTCGTGACTCTTAACACCACTAACAAAATACACATTGCTGCGCACAGTTTGAACATCATTCCTATTAAGTTGGTTACCCACACGGTAAATAGTTATCCTTCTCCACTGGCTCAAGTACCAAAAGTTTCATTATAATCACCTTGCAAATTAGGAGGCCGTATTTGCACTACGATGTTATATTGTCATCTTGCTATTACAATAATTTTTTAACGGATATCGCTATCCCACAGATAACTTGGTCATCCGCGAGAAGCCTGATTCCTTAAAGAACCGAGGGCGTGCTGAGATGTAATGTCTCCAAATTTTTTATATGGAAACTCTTATAACTTTTTAAATAAAGCAAACGTTATTAACACTCTACATCTTTGTTCTTCATTTCTACACATTTGCATTGCTGGAGCAGGGCTTCGAATCGTAGCGCCTAACATGGCGGCGTGTAACGTAACTATTTCGGTGCGTGAAAAACATGGTACTGTAATCGAATTTCGAATTCCAAGAGTTCATTCAGATTGGAGCACTCTTTCTTACAGCACAACAATGCCAGACCACACACGAGGGCTGCAACACCTGCAACAATCCGACGCCTTGGGTTTACTGTCACCGAACATCCTCCATACAGTCCCGACTTGGTCCCATCAGATTTTCATCTGTTCCCAAAACCTGAAGAATGGATTTGAGCACTTCACTTTCATAGTGATGAAGCGCCGCAAGCAGAGGTGAGGTTGTGGCTTCGTCAACACAAACATTCTACAGTGACGGTATCAACAAACTGGTCTCTCGTTGAGACAAATGTGTCCGTTGCCAGGATCACTATGTTGGTAAATATATACATATAGACATGAAGATTTTGTATTATTTAAAAAAATTAAGAGTTTTCCCATAAAAAATTCGGAACCATTACTTCTCAGCACACCCTCGTACTAACAAGTTAACTGAAAACTGAAGTCATTATAGGTGACACATCGTCGCGTGAGAATGCAGCAACTGTGCTGATGTTTAAAAATGTTATACATCTTTTATTTTTCCGTTTCGTCACATGACCCGAAGGATTTTTCATGCAACTACATTGACTTGAAGACGACCATATGACATCCAATCTATGTTGTTAAAAAAAATTCTGGAACTGCGAATAAACGTGTACGAAAATTGTTAGATGGAAACTGCTGGTTCCGTCACCGTCGGTGAGAAGTGCAGAGCGGCGAAATAAGAAGCAAAGAAGCTTCCAGCGTTTGTTGTTTGTAAGTTTGTGCCGGCGATTGCTGCGTTCTGCCTATTAGCTTTGGTGCGGACGGAAGCAGCGCGTATTAATTGGGATCTCTCTCTCTCTCTCTCTCTCTCTCTCTCTCTCTCTCTCTCTCGCCTTGAGTGGAGGCGTCAGCTACGGTCGATGCTCGCCTGTTGCCTGTTCCTGTTGCTTCTCTCTCCTGCCCTCAGCGCCTTCGGCGTTTCCATTGTTCGCCGCCGATTCAGAGGAGAGAACGCAGACTTGCCCACGAATCCGTAGCAGGGGCTCGGGCTACGAGCGCAGCAAGTGATGGCGCGTACATGCTGCCTCCGTGTCCATTACAGAGTGATACCGCCACCTTGCAGGCAATGGCAGTCTCTGGAAAAGAGTGACTCATGCACTATACACCTCCTGTTTCCTTTTTTTTTTTTTTTAATTTCTTCCTTCCCTCCTGCCAAGAAAGGACCAAGAAACACTTTCATTTCAGTCTTAATTGTTTGTTTTCTTTTTTCCTTCAAATTCTTTCACATTTTCATCGTTTCTCTTTTCCTTTCTTCAAACCACTGCTTCTGGCTTGCAATCCTTCTAAATTTTCTGCTACTTCTACTTAAGTTGCGCATTTTTAAATCTTTTTTAAAGCTCTCCTATCCAGTGTCGTGTTCATTTCTTTTCCCAGATATACTGAAAATCTATAATATCTATCTATTGTAATATCTATCTATGTCCAAAAAACTTTCCTTTTCACTATGGTTTCTGTTATTTGGCTATAGTTTGATATATTTTGTCATTGTTTCTTAATTTCCAGTATTCTTTGCTTCTTATTTGACATAAAATTTTTAGTTTGTCTAATTTATAATCCAGTTGCGTTGAGATATTCTGGTTGCACTACTGTGTTGTAATGCAGTACTTTTCCATTGCCCTGTATACGGTTTTATTGTAAATATTGTTTCCCACGTCATATACCTCTTTTTATTTTCGACTAAGTCACAATATCTAACAACAGTCATAACCATTCTTGGCGACAGTAGGTCATCTTCACATTCTGCAATAGGAAAATAAAAAAGATTTACATTAAAAGACTTAAGAAAACTGTAAAATTATTACAGCTTGCCTCTGTCAGAAACTAAAAGTAAATATAAAAAAAAATGCTCTTCATACCTATTTGACAGGTGACAATGCAGGCCTAGCGGAATATAATCTACGGAACTTTTCAAAAATCTGTCTCATTGTTACTTTGTAATACATTTACGTACTGCAGGAAAATAAAAATGCAACATCCTCAAGGACAAAGTTATTTTATTGACAAGTGACGTGACAATTCGACATTGTAGGGGTGCATGATAACACACACGACACAGTAAATGGTGGCCAAACAGCCACATCGATACGCAGTGTTCCCCCACGCAGAGAAACGATCACAAAGGTGCGGAATGGCGTCCTGCAGTAGACAGTTCCAAGCATCTTGCCACTTTTGCAGCAAATCGGCAACTGTTCTTCTAGGCTGCGGGGAACGAGTAAGTTCCCATTTCACCATGTCAGACACGTGTTCAGTTGGTGAGAGTTCTGGTGTTCTTGGTGGCCAGGGCAGTTGTTTCGTACCACGAAGAGCACGTTGCTTTTGCAGAAGCCGTGTGTGGACGTGCTATATTCCGCTGAAAAAGCACATTACCTTCCTGTTGAAGAAAAAGCGGTAGCACGTGGATAAAAATCTGTGTACTGGTTACTTCACCTTACAGAGACACTAAATGTGGCCGTGAGTTGTGACTAATGGTAGCCGTCACCATGAAGTCGGCGGTGTGACCGTGTGTCGCTGGCGGATGCACTCTGGAATAGGCCGCTCACCAAGTATGACCCGTCCACCACTTTCGTACAGACAAAATCTACTCTTATCTCTGAAGACAGGAGAACGCCATTCCACTCTCCAGCCGACTCTTTGATGACTGCAGAGTAGCCGCGCTTGGTCGTGTCGTGGAGCCAATGGTAGCGTGTCCAGAGGTACAGCTGATCATAGTCCGCTGTGACACAGCGGTTGTAACATGGCCTAGGTTTCTTTCCTGGACGATGTTTGGTCGGCCACCGCTGCTCGCACAATGCGTCGGTCCTGACGCACGTCTGCACTATGCGGACGTCCCGAATCCGGTCTACTGTTGTGGTAATACTCCACAGACAACTACTGAAAGCAGCGATACGCCAGCTATACACAGTTCTCAACATGTGTAGCAATCCATGCAGCTTCTCGCAGGCCCTACAATACGAGCCCGCTCAAAGGCTGAACTCTTTCAAAAATGATTCAAATGGCTCTGAGCACTATGGGCCTTAACATCTATGGTCATCAGTCCCCTAGAACTTAGAACTACTTAAACCTAACTAACCTAAGGACAGCACACAACACCCAGCCATCACGAGGCAGAGAAAATCCCTGACCCCGCCGGGAATCGAACCCGGGAACCCGGGCGTGGGAAGCGAGAACGCTACCGCACGACCACGAGATGCGGGCGAACTCTTTCAACAGAAGTACGTACTCATCGGCGGGACGTGACTATACCCTAAAATGAATACTGCAAACACTGTTCACCTCTAACCTCAGCGCGATTACTACCTGCAGTGTCAAAATAGAGGGTGCAAAGAATGACCTCTTGATCGTTATCACTGATGACCATGACAAATGACTCGCCACTGACATCAGTCTTTGACGGTGCTGCACTTTTTCTCACTTCACCTCGACACTCAAGAGCCAAAGAAACTGGTACACCTGCCTAATATCGTGTAGGCCCCCGCGAGCACGCATAAGTGCCGCAACACGATGTGGCATGGACTCGGCTAATGTCTGATGTAGTTCTGGAGGGCTGTCAATAAATTTATAAGAGTACGAAGGGGTGGAGATCTCTTTTGAACAGCACGTTGCAAGACATCCCAGATATCCTCAATAATGTTCATGTCCGGGGAGTTTGGTAGTCATTGGAAGCGTTTAAACTCAGAAAAGTTTTCCTGGAACCACTCTGTACAAGTTCTGGACAAATGGGATGTCGAATTGTCCTGCTGGAAGTCCGTTCGAATGCACAATGAACATGAATGGATGCAGGTGATCACACAGGATGCTTACGTACGTGTCACCTGTCAGAATCGTATCTAGACGTATCAGGGTTCTCATGTCACTCCGACTGCACACGCCCCACGCCGTTACGGAGCCTCCACCAGCTTGAACAGTCTCCTGCTGACGTGCAGGTTCAATGGGTTCATGAGGTTGTCTCCATACCCGTACACGTCCATCCGTTCGATATGATTTGGAACGAGACTCGTCCGACCAGGCAACATGTTTTCCAGTCAAGAATAGTCTAATGTCGATATTGTCGGGCCTAGACAAGGAGAGCTTTCTGTCGTGCAGTCCTCAAGCGTATAAGAGTGGGCCATCGGATCTGAAAGCCCACATCCATGATGTTTCCTTGAACAGTTCGCACTCTGAAACTTTTTTATAGCCCAGCACTGAAATCTGCAGCAATCTGAGGAAGAGTTACTCTTCTGTTACGTTGAACGGTTCTCTTCAGTCGTCGTTGGCCCATTCTTGCAGGATCTTTTTCCAGCCACAGCGATGTCTGAGATTTCATGTTTCACCGGACTCCTGATGCTCATGGTACAGTAGTGAAATGGTCGTACGAAAAATCCCCATTTCATCACTACCTCGGAGATGCTGTGTTCCATAGCTCTTGCGCCGACTGTAACACAACGTTCAAACTAACTTAAATCTTGATAACCTGCCATTGTAGTAGCAGTAACCGACCTAACAACTGCGCCAGTCGACGCTGTGCCGTATTCCGCCTATTTGCGTATCTCTGTATTTGAATACGCATTCTATACGCATTCTTTGGCTATTCAGTTGCAGTGATATGGGACCCCTGATACGTCTAGATACGACTCTGACAGGTGACACCTACGTATGCACCCTGTCTGATCACCCACATCCATTCATCTCCATTCTGCGTTCCGACGGACTTGGGCAATTCTAGCGGGACAAGGTGACACCCCACACGTCCAGAATTGCTGCAGAGTGGCTCCAGGAACACACTTCTGAGTTTAAACACTTCTGCTAACCACCAGACTCCCCAGACATGAATGTTATTGGACATATCTGAGATGCCTTGCAATGTGCTGTTCAGAAGAGATATCCATCTCCTTGTACAGTACTCTTACGGATTTATGGTGTCAATTGCTGCCTGCACAACTTCAGACATTAGTCGAGTCCATGCCACGTCGTGTTACGGTACTTCTGTTTGCTCGCTGGGGCCCTACACGATTTTAGGCAGGTATACCAGTTTCTTAGGCACTTCAGTGTCGAAGTGGAGTGACGGCAGCCCCACTGTACAGTCATGTAAATTATGTCTCTAGCAAGATGTTAAGATATGTTGAACTACAAGGATCAGTCGGAGCTGAGTGCAGTCACATAATTTGCAAGAATGTGAAATAACGGTAATTATTATTATTATTATTATTATTATTATTATTATTCACGAGTGTTACGTACGTCATGTTTTGAACACATTGTGAGTAAAGTTAACACTGTTGTCTTAAGAAGTACAGCATGAAGTAAATGGCATCCCTTGAAATAAAGTTTCAAACAAAGGTAGTACCAATTTTTTTTTAAGACTGTCACAGTTACAGCATCACAACGTCGACAAAGAGACGGCCGACGTCATCTTCCGCAGCGAGAGAGAAACTTCTAGAAAACATCAGGTATGAGAGCTACAGGGAAACTGCGAGGTGACCCTGATGTTCTACACCTAGGGCGACAGCTCTCACTTGTGCGGCGGTCTGTTACAGTCAGATACAGATACAGATACAGTCACTCCAACGAGGTGAAGGTGTTGTAGAGCCAACATCAGTTCTTGCCCTTCTTATAACGCAACTGTCAATACAGCTTTCAACACTTCATCCGGAATTTTCTCAGTCCGTCAGATGTTATGCATGATTAGTGTGATTTCTTTTAGACTTTTTTGGATCACCTGAGTTCAGGAGTTCTTTAACAACAGTCTTAAAAGATGTTTTGTTGTTTTTCAGACATTTTTGATTTATGTAGCAGTTTCAATTCCATTTGGTTGTTTTAATCTGGTTTCGTTTATATGAACTGGTTTTGTGGGTTCAGTTCAATTTATAAGTTTTTTTTTTTTTAAATAACTGAAAAGTTCTCTACAGTCTTCTTGGCTGTTGAGAGGCAACTGTCCACTTTCCTTCTCGAAACAGAGTTCATTTGTGTACATTCTCTCTTGGAACTGTGCAGAAAGTTACCTTGGGCCGTCTGGCATCCATTCACGTGGGTACATGTCTTCCTCAACTCGTTTTCAGTTTCGTTACGTTCCAATATTGTTTCCTGACCCATTTGCTTGTTTCTCTTTCTTCCTCAGCTCAAAATGGCTCTGAGCACTATGGGACTTAACATCTGAGGTCATCAGTCCCCTAGAACTTACAACTACTTAAACCTAACTAACCTAAGGACATCACACACATCCATGGCCGAGGCAGGATTCGAACCTGCGACCGTAGCGGGTCGCGCGGTTCCAGACTGAAGCGCCTAGAACCGCTCGCCCACTCCGGCCGGCGCTCCCTCAGTAATTGATAACATTCGTCTCTTCTTTGTCGCTGAGCAGCTCTGTATTCGATTCGTTTTCACGTTAAAGCTCCATCCCTCATTACAATAGACGCTGACTGATAACAAACAGCCGGCTGGTGTGGCCGTGCGGTTCTAGGCGCTTCCGTCTGGAACCGCATTACCGCTACGGTCGCAGGTTCGAATCCTGCTTCGGGCGTGGATGTGTGTGAAGTCCGTAGGCTAGTTAGGTTTAAGTAGTTCTAAGTTCTAGGGGACTGATGACCACAGATGTTAAGTCCCATAGTGCTCAGAGCCATTTGAACCATTTGATAACAAACAATGATAGTAAATTATTGATTTCGGACACATCTGAATCTCTATTCTGAATGCCCTATTGTATTTACAGGGTGTTTCAAAAATGACCGGTATATTTGAAACGGCAATAAAAAATAAACGAGCAGCGATAGAAATACACCGTTTGTTGCAATATGCTTGGGACAACAGTACATTTTCAGGCAGACAAACTTTCGAAATTACAGTAGTTACAATTTTCAACAACAGATGGCGCTGCGGTCTGGGAAACTCTATAGTACGATATTTTCCACATATCCACCATGCGTAGCAATAATATGGCGTAGTCTCTGAATGAAATTACCCGAAACCTTTGACAACGTGTCTGGCGGAATGGCTTCACATGCAGATGAGATGTACTGCTTCAGCTGTTCATTTGTTTCTGGATTCTGGCGGTACACCTGGTCTTTCAAGTGTCCCCATAGAAAGAAGTCACTGGGGTTCATGTCTGGCGAATAGGGAGGCCAATCCACGCCGCCTCCTGTATGTTTCGGATAGCCCAAAGCAATCACACGATCATCGAAATATTCATTCAGGAAATTAAAGACGTCGGCCGTGCGATGTGGCCGGGAACCATCTTGCATAAACCACGAGGTGTTCGCAGTGTCGTCTAAGGCAGTTTTTACCGCCACAAATTCACAAAGAATGTCCAGATAGCGTGATGCAGTAATCGTTTCGGATCTGAAAAATGGGCCAATGATTCCTTTGAAAGAAATGGCGGCCCAGACCAGTACTTTTTGAGGATGCAGGGACGATAGGACTGCAACATGGGGCTTTTCAGTTCCCCATATGCGCCAGTTCTGTTTATTGACGAAGCCGTCCAGGTAAAAATAAGCTTCGTCAGTAAACCAAATGCTGCCCACATGCATATCGCCGTCATCAATCCTGTGCACTATATCGTTAGCGAATGTCTCTCGTGCAGAAATGGTAGCGGCGCTGAGGGGTTGCCGCATTTGAATTTTGTATGGATAGAGGTGTAAACTCTGGCGCATGAGACGATACGTGGACGTTGGCGTCATTTGGACCGCAGCTGCAACACGGCGAACGGAAACCCGAGGCCGCTGTTGGATCACCTGCTGCACTAGCTGCGCGTTGCCCTCTGTGGTTGCCGTATGCGGTCGCCCTACCTTTCCAGCACGTTCATGCGTCACGTTCCTAGTCCGTTGAAATTTTTCAAACAGATCCTTTATTGTATCGCTTTTCGGTCCTTTGGTTACATTAAACCTACGTTGAAAACTTCGTCTTGTTGCAACAACACTGTGTTCTAGGCGGTGGAATTCCAACACCAGAAAAATCCTCTGTTCTAAGGTATAAACCATGTTGTCTACAGCACACTTGCACGTTGTGAACAGCACACGCTTACAGCAGAAAGACGACGTACAGAATGGCGCACCCACAGACTGCGTTGTCTTCTATATCTTTCACATCACTTGCAGCGCCATCTGTTGTTGAAAATTGTAACTACTGTAATTTCGAAAGTTTGTCTGCCTGAAAATGTACTGTTGTCCCAAGCATATTGCAACAAACGGTGTATTTCTATCGCTGCTCGTTTAGTTTTTATTGCCGTTTCAAATATACCGGTCATTTTTGAAACACCCTGTAGCACACCAGAAGCACTCGAAGTCGTTTTTAATTATCTATTTGTTTATTTTCCTGTCCATCAATTCATATCTTTAACCACCCTAAACATAAAAACTCGTAACGTTGTTCCGTGACTTCATTATTAATTTCTACTATTTTGTTGTCGATACACTGATTACATATTATTCTAATTTAAGTGTAATTGATTTTCTAGGATACTTTATAACTTATTCTATTAAGTTTCTCCATTCTATTTTGAAGTTCATCTACACTAGAGAGAAACCATACAGTTCCAGCAGCGAAAAGATGGTGGCTCACGTAAGCTATGTTATCAGATTCCTTCCTTTCCCAGCTCTCAGGACTGAAAATTTTCGTCAGTGCAGTTTTGGTGAAAATGAGTTCCCTTGACTGATTATTTTTTCTGTTCTCAGTTTCTCACTATCCTCGAAGAGTCCAATGGAAACAAGCTTGTACTGACGTACGCTGAATCAATGTCTAGTATGTCACTGAAAGGCTTTTTCGAAATCTGTGAATCCCAAACAAAGCTGTAATTCATATTCATTGATCCGTTGTATGTAATTTCGTTCTACAAATGTAAATTGTCAATTTTGCTGTATTAGCTTATTCCTTTATGTGATAAAAGTATAACACTTCATCCACAATGTAAAATTTGAGTGAACAGCTTACATTAAGGAAAGGGAGTTGATATGTCTACAGTCACATCTATCTCCTTTCTAGTGGAGGAGAACAATACGGTGTTTCTAAAACATCCTGCACACAATTTTGCAAATTCCTTTTGATCCAACAAATTTTCGCCTTTTTCTGCATTAATCCATTGAAATAATTAAACGGCGATAGATGAAAATTGGTGCTAGACTGGGATTTTACGCTTACGCGAGCGGTTGCCTTAACGGTATCGGCTACCCGAGCACGTCCCCGTCAGACCAAAATCTCGATTTGCCGCACAATGCTGAGTAGTGTCCTCCTGTCCATTATTCCTTTTCTGTCGCAGCCCTACCGTATTCCTGAGAGAGGTCAGACAGCAGTATGCATCTGGACTGGAAGATCGACATGCCGGCATCGTGGGCGGCATATGGAGATTAGGGTTGACCGGGGAACCAGCTCGTATAGCCGAATCGGTTAAGGCGGCCGCTCGCGTAAAGCGGGAAAGCCGGGTTCGAATACCGGTTCGGCACCAAAAATTGGTTCAAATGGCTCTGAGCCCCATGCGGCTTAACATCTAAGGTCATCAGTACCTTAAAACTTAGAACTACTTAAACCTAACCAACCTAAGGACATCACACACATCCATGCCAGAGGCAGGATGCAAACCTGCGACCGTAGCGGTCGCTCGACTCCAGACTGTAGCTCCTAGAACCGCACGGCCACTCCGGCCGGCGTTCGGCAACACTTTTCATCTTTCACCATTGGGTTATTTCAGTGCCCCCAAAGCAGCAAAAATACAAATATATATATATATATATATATATATATATATATATATATATATATATATATATATATATTCCTGGAAATTGAAATAAGAACACCGTGAATTCATTGTCCCAGGAAGGGGAAACTTTATTGACACATTCCTGGGGTCAGATACATCACATGATCACACTGACAGAATCACAGGCACATAGACACAGGCAACAGAGCATGCACAATGTCGGCACTAGTACAGTGTATACCCACCTTTCGCAGCAATGCAGGCTGCTATTCTCCCATGGAGACGATCGTAGAGATGCTGGATGTAGTCCTGTGGAACGGCTTGCCATGCCATTTCCACCTGGCGCCTCAGTTGGACCAGCGTTCGTGCTGGACGGGCAGACCGCGTGAGGCGACGCTTCATCCAGTCCCAAACATGCTCAATGGGGGACAGATCCGGAGATCTTGCTGGCCAGGGTAGTTGACTTACACCTTCTAGAGCCCGTTGGGTGGCACGGGATACATGCGGACGTGCATTGTCCTGTTGGAACAGCAAGTTCCCTTGCCTGTCTAGGAATGGTAGAACGATAGGTTCGATGACGGTTTGGATGTACCGTGCACTATTCAGTGTCCCCTCGACGATCACCAGTGGTGTACTGCCAGTGTAGGAGATCGCTCCCCACACCATGATGCCGGGTGTTGGCCCTGTGTGCCTCGGTCGTATGCAGTCCTGATTGTGGCGCTCACCTGCACGGCGCCAAACACGCATACGACCATCATTGGCACCAAGGCAGAGGCGACTCTCATCGCTGAAGATGACACGTCTCCATTCGTCCCTCCATTCACGCCTGTCGCGACACCACTGGAGGCGGGCTGCACGATGTTGGGGCGTGAGCGGAAGACGGCCTAACGGTGTGCGGGACCGTAGCCCAGCTTCATGGAGACGGTTGCGAATGGTCCTCGCCGATACCCCAGGAGCAACAGTGTCCCTAATTTGCTGGGAAGTGGCGGTGCGGTCCCCTACGGCACTGCGTAGGATCCTACGGTCTTGGCGTGCATCCGTGCGTCGCTGCGGTCCGGTCCCAGGTCGACGGGCATGTGCACCTTCCGCCGACCACTGGCGATAACATCGATGTACTGTGGAGACCTCACGCCCCACGTGTTGAGCAATTCGGCGGTACGTCCACCCGGCCTCCCGCATGCCCACTATACGCCCTCGCTCAAAGTCCGTCAACTGCACATACGGTTCACGTCCACGCTGTCGCGGCATGCTACCAGTGTTAAAGACTGCGATGGAGCTCCGTATGCCACGGCAAACTGGCTGACACTGACGGCGGCGGTGCACAAATGCTGCGCAGCTAGCGCCATTCGACGGCCAACACCGCGGTTCCTGGTGTGTCCGCTGTGCCGTGCGTGTGATCATTGCTTGTACAGCCCTCTCGCAGTGCCCGGAGCAAGTATGGTGGGTCTGACACACCGGTGTCAGTGTGTTCTTTTTTCCACTTCCAGGAGTGTATATATATACGGCTGTGAATCGACACAATGGAGCCGTCCTTGGTGACCGAGCGGTTCTAGGCGCCTCAGTCTGGAACCGCGTGACCGCTACGGTCGCAGGTTCGAATCCTGCTTCGGGCATGGATGTGTGTGATGTCCTTAGGTTAGTTAGGTTTAAGTAGTTCGAAGTTCTAGGGGACTGATGACCTCAGAAGTTAAGTCCCATAGTGCTCAGAGCCATCTGAACCATTTTTAACATAATGGTGTCTGTTCTTTCAGATGTACATACCTACATAACCATTTATTGAAGGTTTGATCATTTCCATCGAAATATCATTATGTTTTGCCGCCTCTTCTCTAATCACCTTTCTAACGACTTGTTTAATTGTCAACTTTATGTACAGCGTCGTGCATAATTTGCATCAGATAGCTGGGATCAGTTATGACGTGCTTTGTGCTCTTAAAGCAGTCCCGAAAGCATCTCAGTCTTTTCATGTGGCTCCATTTTAAGTAAGGCAAACCAGAGAATGTTTCATCAGGAAGGATAGTAAGTCGTCCAACTCTAGTGATGCACATCACACGGTAAAATGTCTATGTATGTAAAGCGTTGCGTTTGAGTTTTCCACACTCCTGAAAGTTTGCATTAGTCTCGCTTAGGCTGCTGTAGGGGCCTAATGTCATTAATAAGGCCATCAGCGGTTACGTGTTTGGAGAGCAAATACAGCAACGTCAGTGCAGCTTAAGTAAACCTGCCGGGCTGTAGCCCAGAGCATGAGTAGATGACAGGGGCCGTAGAGCTATGTATATATATATATATGTACTACTGCTCTCGAGTCCCTGTACGCGGGGTGCGTACGCTGAAGCTGAGTGCTTTATAAAATTATGAATTCTTTTGCGCAAGTTTCCAATACCTTTCATTTCAGGGAGTTTGTTTTTAAGTCTATCATACGGATATTATTAGGTGAATATCCTATCCAGATGGTTTTATCGTAAGTCTAAGAGTACAATTAGTGCTTCCGAATATTCTGCTCTGCAGTTACGTGTGAGTCAACCTAATGATGCATACATCAGTTTTTTGGAGGTTTCAGGCGTCAATTGGTTCAAATGGCTCTGAGCACTATGGGACTTAACATTTGAGGTCATCAGTCCCCCAGAATTTAGAACTACTTAAACCTAACTAACCTAAGACATCACACACATCAATGCCCGAGGCAGGATTCGAACCTGCGACCGTAGCTGTGGCGCCTTTCCAGACTGAAGCGCCTAGAACCGCTCGGCCACACCGGCCGGCTCAGGCGTCAATTCTTTTGTATATAATTCTGTGAACTGTGGAGTAGAGCTTGCTAAAAGATTTTGAAAATTATCTGTCTAACGTTTACAGGTAGAGGAAATGGCAGACTAGGATTCACTGGCACGCTGCTGAGAAAAAAACAGTTTCGCTGCAAAAGAGATTACTCGGAGAAGGCTGATGCGTCCCATACTTGAACAATGCGACCGACGTCATCTGGTCGGGGGTAGTAGCGAGCAGGGAGCAAGGAAGAGCGGTGATTGTTTGACCGACGCGAGAGAGTAACACTAATTTTGAAAACTCGTAACTGGCCGACACTAGAAGAAAGGCCACAGGCATCTCTTCCATAGAAAACTTCAAGAATCGTGTATTAGGGGAGAAATGAGGAACATTATTCAGCCCCCTACATCTAAATCTACGTGGTTACTCTGCTATTCACAATTAAGGGCCTGGCAGAGGGTTCAATGAACCACCTTCAAGCTGTGTCCCTACCGTTCCACTCTCGAACGGCGCGCTGGAAAAACGAGCACTCAAATTTTTCTGTGCGAGCCCTGATTTCTCTCTTATCGTGATGATCATTTCTCCCTATGTAGGTGGATGCCATCAGAACGTTTTCGCAATCGGAGGGGAGAACTGTTGATTCAAATTTCATGAGAAGAACCCGTCGCAACGAAAAACGCCTTTGTTTTATTGATTGCCACTCCAATTCACGTATCATGTATGTGGCACTATCTCCCCTACTTCGCGATAATACAAAACGAGTTGCCCTCCTTTGTACTTTTTCGACGTCATCCATCAGTCCCATCTGAAGCGGACCCCACACCGCACAGCAATACTCCAGAATAGGACGGACAAGCGTGGTGTAAGCAGTCTCTTTAGTAGACCTGTTGCACCTTCTAGGTGTTCTGCCAATGAATCACAGTCTTTGGTTGGCTCTACCCACAACATTATCTATATGAAAGTTCCAATTTACGGTATTTGTAATTGTAATCCCTAAGCATTTAGTAGAATTTACAGCCTTCAGATTTGTGTGACTTATCGCGTAATCGAAATTTAGCGGATTTCTTTTAGTACTCATGTGAGTAACTTCACACTTTTCTTTATTCAGGGTCAACTGCCACTTTTGGCGCCATACAGGTATCATATATAAATCATTTTGCAAGTCGTTTTGGTCGTCTGATGACTTTACAAGACGGTAAATGACAGCATCATCTGCAAACAATCTAAGACGGCTACTCAGATTGTCTCCTACGTCGTTAATATAGAGCAGGAACAAAAGAGGGCCTATAACACTTCCTTGGGGAAAGCCGGATATTATTTCTATTTTACTCGATTACTTTCCATTACTACGAACTGTGACCTTTCTGACAGGAAACCACGAATCCAGTGGCACAACTGAGGCGATATTCCATAGGCACGCAGTTTGGTTAGAAGACGCTTGTGAGGAACGGTGTCGAAATCCTTCTGGAAATCTAAAAATATGGACTCAATTTGACATCCCGTGTAGACAGCACTCTACTGCAGTCTCCACTTCAGCGCTACCTCGGAGATGCTGTGTCCCATCGTTCGTGCGCCAACTATAACACCACGTTCAAAACTCACTTAAATCTTGATAACCTGCCATTGTAGTAGCGGTAACCGATCTAATAACTGCGCCAGAAACTTGTTGTCTTGTATGAAGTTGCCGATCGCAGCGGCGTATTCTGCCTGTTTACATAAGTCTGTATTTGAATACGCATACCTATACCCGTTTCTTTGGCGCTTCAGTGTATAAAGCACTCTCTTGACGCAATTGACATTTAGAATGTAAGAATTAAAGCATTTAGCAAACGTTTTTGGAACGACCTTACTGCATGTCCGACCGCTGCCAGTCGCCTCGAGTCAGCTATGACACTGAACTTTCTGCCTCAAAGTTTTCGGCCACTCAGAGGCCGGGACGTTCCTTGCTACCAATTAAGGGTCTGCTTGGCTGAGCCAATAGTAAGCGACTATGCCGTCCCCAAGTGCGTTTTTAAGCATCAACTTGCCGCAACGACGCCTCCAACATGTAAACGTCTCCCTGAACATTGGGGCTTGCTACATATCATATATATCATTTCTCAAGTCAACATCACTTTTTCTCGACAGCTCGACAGATACTAATCGTGCAGAAATGAAATGAGCGTATGGCATCGTTGGCGGGGGGGGGGGGGGGGGGGGCCCATCCAGGGAAGTTCGGCCGCCAAATGTAAGTCTTATTTAAGTCGACGCCACATTGGGCGACTTGCGCGTAGGAGATGGGAATGAAATGATGATGAGAAAAACACAACACCCAGTCCCCGAGCGGAGAAAATCTCCAACTCGGCCGGGAAGCGAACGCGTTACCACCCAGCTAAGCAGGCGGACAATCATGCAGAGATGACTGAGGTATCGTTAAAAAGGTTTTTTTAACCGGCTTCTGACACTGTATACCAATTTTGCGCTAAAACTTGCTATTTCTGGCAAATTTTAACATAAAGAATTGACGTTTAACTATTATAGGCAAAAGGGCATCATGCATGCCCATATTCACCCATATATTTTACAATGCTAACTTATTAATCACGAATAATTTTCATATTATCTTATTATAAATACCATTTTATTTGTTTTAAAGTACTTATTAGCACGATAATTATCATATACAACATTGTTGTGGACAATAACCATGACAACTGCGATAGTCCATTATCTCTAACCGGCCTACAAGGTGACTTTTATAAACAAATATAGTGTCCGAAACGACAAACATATTTGTCACTGTCACCTTGAATTGTCATTTACCTATTGCTACTACGGTCCAACGTGCTTACTGTAACAGAAAATGTATGCCAATTTAAACTTGTAGGTTATGTGGCCGTACTGACAGCCGCTGAACTCTGCCCAGTGCATAAGCCAGAACCACACATTCCGAATTCAAAATCCATTTTTGGACACCTGGAAATGTATATGCAAGACTGTATCACAAACTCATGATCATTATTTCACGCCGTTCGGTTCAATTTCAAAGATGTTTTCTCTTCATTCCTACGACTAACCTTATCCCAACGACTGCATTTATTCCAAACATTATTTAAAACTATAAAAGTGTCAAGGTTTCGCACCGATTTCCTGGTTGCACTATGTTACACTTGGATTGACTAATTTGTCATAAATGTTATAACTTCCCCTCTTTCTGCCCGATTCAAAAATTCTATCGCAGTGTTCTCTGGACCGAGCAGAACTACAACTTTAATAGAAAATAGGTGAATAACAAGCAGTTTTCAGGCCAAAAAGATCTTGCCCAGAACAAATTCTAGTTCTGAAGGTAATTCTCAGACATAAAAAATTATAACAAAAACGTGGTTTGTGCCTTTGCAGATTTAAAAAAATAAAAATAAAAAATATAAAAATGTAACAAACTTAGAACTCAAGGGAGATGGACTCTCTCAGTAACCTTTCATTTTTGTGTTAGAAAAGGTTATCCAAGAGTGCCAAAAACTTACGTTGAGGAACCAATCAAATTTTGAAGCCAATTATTGAGACAGACTGCCTAGTTTTTAAAAATGACTTGGCGATTCTATGTTTTGACTTCCACAAAAACAAACAGAATTTTTAAAGAAACAGTAGGGCCCAAAATATCATTTGAAAACACAGGATATGTGTCTAGAAACGGTCTGGTCCCAAACTTGTAATGTAAACAAGAGAAAATTTTGGCCTGAAAAGACTGATTACGAAATTCGTTCCTACAAAATGGAAATAGGATTCAGACTTACAAAAGTTATCTACAATAAAAAAACTGATTTCAGAATACACAAAACTAGTACATTACAACGGTGTCATCAAAGCAATGTGTCTTTATGGGGTGCAATAGTTATTTTATCCAGAAATACAATGACGAGAAGCAAAAAAGAGAACAAGAAGGAAGCAGGTAAATTTTAGGACCAAATTATACTGAAGAAGGAACATGCAGAAGAGCAAACAAATAAACTTAAACGTGTGCGATCATTAATTCGCGTATGAAAACAAGCACTATAAAATTCTGTAAGCATAAGAAGGGAATGAAGCCAACCACAGTAACAAACTAGGTTGTAAAATTATATAAGTGTAGCAGTAAACTTATAATTGAAACAATAAAGTGAATCGAAGCAGTAAAAGAAGGCCCGAAGTAAGCGCACAGAAACGTTTTTAGGCATAAAATTCACAACTGGACTGTTGGACTGGCAGAAAAACCCAGGGAGACCGCAACAACTTGGTCTCAAGAGTGGAAAAGACCCCATTCTGACAGAACGAAACTGAGTTGGGCGCAAAGAAAAGCCAAAACCAATTTCTGTAAGTACATCGCGTGGTCTAGTAGGGTCATAAAGTAAATAACATAATAATAAAGGATTTATCAGACCTGATCATGACAATGCTGCCATGTAAAGGAAAGTCTGGTCGTTGGAGGACGGTAAGAAAGAGCAGAAAGACCACTTCCTCTAATTAATAGCAGCCTTTTGCAAATGTGGGTAGATATAAGACAATGCCGATAACAAATAGATAGAACCAGATAGTATCTGATTAGGAGATTATGCTGGACAACTTGGGTACATAACATCAAATGGTTCAAACGGCTCCAAGCACTGTGGGACTTAACATCTGAGGTCATCAGTCCCCTAGCCTTACAACTAACCTAAGGACATCACACACATCCATGCCAGATGCAGGATTCCAACCTCCGACTGTAGCAGCAGCGCGGTTCCAGACTGAAGCGCCTAGAACCGCTCGGCCAAAGCGGCCGTTAACGTAACATCCACATAGTATTTACGCATAATAGTAAGAACCAACATGAAATGGAACGATCATGTAAAATTACTTTTATCAAAAGGCAGGCTTCGATTTACCTGGGAAATGGAGCACATCCGTAAAGAAAAACGCATAGAATACGGTAGTGCGAGCAGTTCTATTGTTCCAGTGTTTGTATTCACTACCAAGTACGCGTGAGAACGGAAATCGAACAAATTCAGAGACGGGCTGTTAGGACCGTAACAGTTTGATCTAGTCCACCCGAAGGTGTAACAGAAGCACTCTGAGTACGTAACTGGGAATTTTTTGGAAGAAAGACGTTCATCTTTCCCTCGCCCAGTACACGAACAGTATAAGGAAGACAATCGATAATATTGGTGTGATTGCGATGTACCCACCCCCATTCACTGTACAGTTACTTGTGTAATGCTTGTCCAGATGTAGAGCAAAAGAACGAGGCTATGGAAGGTGGTCAAGTAACACCAGATGTTGCGGAAGAGCAGAGTGGGGCGAATAGTTAAAGACTCTAGGCCTTTGTCCGTGAGTGTGTAACGTCCCCACACAGCAGTCGGTTAAATCACGTGACGATGTTGAAGGCTACCTAGCGTCCCCGGAAGCAAGGCTATCGGTCCCCAGTACTGGGAAACAAGCACAACTCGCTCGATTATGAAAATACTTTTGATATAGAATTAGTAATGAATAAAATAACTGAAGTTGTTGCTGACCTTTCAAAGAAATACATATTTGTATTGGCTGAATAATTTGCTAAATGAATAAAATAACTGAAGCTGGTGCTGATCTTTCAAAAAAATATATATTTGTATTGACTGAATAATTTGCTAGCTTGAAATGAACTGGATAATTTCGAACTACTATGGCCGCCAGTCTAGTTGGATACTCTTCACTCCAAAACAAATTGTTTGCAGTAGTGCCATACATAACCTGCAACTCTATTACTTATTTATCGTGCCTACTGAAGCAAATATTTCCTCCAATTGCCGAATTTCGAATTCCTGAACCACTGTAATCAATAATTTTGACAGAAAAATCTTAGTATGGAAAACAGACCAAGGTTACTGCAACACTGAAATGATATTGAACACCACAATACATAGACGTCGCATTGCACTAAGGCTTTACCTTATCAAATTTGTTTTCAGTTGAACTAAGCATAACAAAAGTAGAAAAGTCTCTATGAAACATCAACTGTTTAAGCAACAGTGAAATGCTGCACACCAAGCGAAGAACTTCTTCTTATTCTCCTTTTCTTGTGCCTTATCCCTCATCTGCGGAGGGTCGGCATGGTTATCAACGTATCTGACACGGTTAGTTACAGGCATGGCCGAATGCCATTCCTGTCTCCTTCCCTTTACCCTGCAGGACGGATTGTGTGTACCTCCAACTGTAAAACAATAGTGTTATTCTAAAAGTTTACGAAGCGTGTAATTGAGGCGGGACTTAGGCACCAGCCCAGTATTCACCTAGTCAGATGTGGGAAACCGCCTGAATACCACACACAGACTGCCCGAAACACTGACCCTCGTCGTTAATCCACCGGGCGGATCTGATGCGGGGCTGAGTACCTCCCAGCTTGGAGGTAGCGCTTTAACACGCACGGCTATACGGCCGGGTACTGCACACAAGCGATCAGTACACAATGACACAGAAACAAAACTGAAGTCCTTTCCAAATTTAACCTGTTTAGTGCCAGTATTCAAATTAAATTAACTAATTACTTCTAAATAAAAAATACTAGAATGAAGGCCTCTTCGAATGCATTAACTAATGCATTTGTCAAAGGAACAATATTTGATACAACTCTCTAGAATTCTGCAATACATTTACAATATTAGTTCACGCAAATACGAATCTTGGTATTAGGAACCAGTCACAGGTAATGATAATAATGTAGACTAGCATACACACTTAACAATGATGAAGTACGCTATATTAAATGAAATTACAGTTTTCTAAAGACTGACTGAAATTTACAATTTATAATACGGCTTAATCTAGACCTCAGTCTTACAGCCTTGTTATGGTGGCGTCTTAATTTTGTTGAGAGGTGGATTGGCATCAACAATGGTTCAGAATTGCTTCCTATCCAAAATTTGTGACAGCCCATTAATATTCACTGTACAGTTACTTGTGTAATGCTTTTTCGGATGTAGAAAAAAAGACCGGGCCTATGGAAGGTTTTTTTTCTGTCCACAGCATCCCACAAGTGCCACACGTTCGAGAAACTCACCTACTGTTAAATCGCGACCATAAAATGCATACGACTGCAGCCGGTAAATAACGAGCCCGCCCCGTGTCTCAGACGTCATCCTAACGACGCACTCTGCGACTAAAAAGTCCTGTGTGGAAACATAGCGCCATTGCGCACGCCAGGTTTCAACGTCATTGTTCGAAAGACGACCCAATCCTAAGTTCTAGAGCTGTTTGCCATATGGTGTGCCAGTGATTACGATACTTACTTATTAATATTATAAGCATGGGTGTTCGCAGAAATTTTTCCTAGAGAGGGAAAGATTCAAAACTTACAAGTTTTGGTGTAACTGATTTGGTGACTCTGGAAACTTGTCATGCCCCAAGAAATAAATTTCACAGGAAGTACACAAAACTTATTGTACCCCAAAATACTGATACTTGTCAGCTTAGTATTTTTAAGGTAGATTACTCATGCATCGAAACAGCAATCGTGTTTCAATAGCATATGTAAAGTATATCTTTTGATGTTATTAATATGAATATGGATGCCACATTTTTCACAAAATATCTAAGATTACATTCCCACACAATTAAATCCAGGGTATCTAAAGTGCTACTAAACGAGGTAAGAAGAAATGCACAAAAATAACCTCTGTAATTCCAGGCTGAAACTGAAAATTAAAAATCTGAAATAGCAAAAAAATAATTGAAATAATCATCACGGACAATAACAACAATATCCCATTAATACCCCTCGAAGTGAAGGAACAGAACAAATTTTTAAAAAGGTTCATTCAAATTTGATGACATCCATAACACTTTACCTACAAAACTTGACAGCTGTTCTCATTAATGGGTTTATCGCATCATGATAGTTTCGATTAACATAACTGAAGTTGGACAAAACATATTGTAAAGACTAAATGTTTTTGGGTTGGTTCCATAATGTGTAGCGCAGAGCCAATAAACGACGAGATGACTGTGGAAAGTCTCCCGAAAGCAAGTGCAGGCTTTGCCTACAGAGGGAGCGACTGTTAAAACTATGTTTTTGAAAATTACAGTAGTAAATTTACTGTGCTTTAAACGTAAGTTTAAGTGCTGCACTATTCGTACAACCAGTGTAAATTTTAGTGCTTTCAGCCAACTTTAAACGCAATCTTTAGTGCTGTTAGCTAGCTGCAAACTGCATATTCTAATGATGATCTTGTTCATTTGAAGAGCGAAACCGGCAAATAAAAATACTAAAAGCGACTTTTGGCTGTTTTCAATAACTCAGACTAAAATTGTTTGGTAGAATCAGCTTTTGGCATCCTAGGACTGCACTGGTTTGTCACATTATTGAGTAGCCTGCCAACAGTGATGTCGAATTCGTATGCCTGTAACTGCATGTAGCACTGCGTTGCCAGACTTTGATAAGGTGCCACTCCTGAAGAGCACGTTTGCCGCTCTTGAAATTTTCCCCCTCTATTTTGGAGCAGAAAACGGTATTTTCTATTTCAACTGCTGTATTCGTCATTAAGTATGGAGGTTCACACCTAGAATATAGCATGGCTATTTTCATCTTAGCGTACTACAAACCCTCCGTCGTGTAAAACTGAATGTAGGAGCCCTCGAGGGTTTTCTTTTTCCACAGACAAATGGTAAAGTACTACTGATATTCCGTCGTCCATCAAGGGAGGGAGGCATCCTTACGGGAGCTGGGGACTGAAGTCTGGCACATATACTGCTCCCATATTTATGAATTGGCAATCGCCGAGTGAGTTCGAGCGCCACGGTGTTGTATCGGTCCTCTCTGCAGCTCGTTTAGGGCTCAACGTGGAAACGGGACAAAAGGATTGAAGATATTATGCGGACACTATTCTGCAAATGTACGTATCCATCTTGATTGCAAAACAGCACGTAAACCGCAGCCGCTGAGTGACACCTAAGAAACCCAAGGTATGCAGTGCTTACTAAGACTGCAGTATTCCTTTTTGCGTTCAATAATGTTAACTCTGCATTTTAGTGGAGCTGCAGCAATGATTTCTAAAAATCAGAGAGAATTCTGTAACAAACAAAATAGTTGTATCCAGTTCCACTCCAAACATAACACTTCATTTAGTTGTCCTAACATTACAGCGCAAATTCTAATATCGACAGAAAACATCTTTAATTCTAAAACGGCTGAAGGCCCATGAATTATATATATGACAGAAGGCCCTAGGCTTTAACCTTAAATAGTATTTAAGGCCAAGCGATGTCAGACTTGGCTAGTCAGATAGATAAAGTTTTTTTTTAAGCGGCCAAAGGCCGATAAATAACCTTTTAATAGGCAGAAGGCCCAAGCTTTATGACCAATAAGAAACCATACTCCAAAACGGCTGACGGCCTTGGTTTAAAAAAGCTGCAGGCAATTTTCCAAGGCAGAAGGCTCAAAGCATTCCCAAAGTGGGAGGCAATGCACTGTCCTTGGCTTAAGTAAATAGTGAGGATGGGTGGGTATCGCAATTGTGCATGGCTATATTGTTAAAGGCAGGCCTCACGCGCATAATTGTGGGCTCATGAATCTGTCGTCAATCTATTGTACAATTATGGAATACGTATTATTTTCATGTAGTATGACATTTTTGGGAACTAAAATCTCCTCTCCAAAAATCAACATGGATTCCGCAAACAGATATTGCAAGAATCAACTCACTTCTTTATAAAATTTTCTCGGACTTCTTGTAGCGTCATTTGTCGCCCGACAATATTTTAGGCAAGAGTGTCATCGCGAAAAAGTTCATTCTCATTTCAGGTCTCTGGTCTCTCTCTTCGTCCATGAGATCCAGAGCGCTAAAGCTGATTTCCTGTTCCTTCAGGAAGGCACTTCATACAGGTCCCCTTTCGTTTAGTAAACAAAACTTGAGCTCACCGAGAATGGGACCAGAACAAAACTCGGCGCTCTTACCGGATCGAGCCGGCCGTAGTGGCCGAGCGGTTCTACGAGCTACAGTCTGGAACCGCGCGACCGCTAAGGTGGCAGGTTCGAATCCTGCCTCGAGCATTGGGGTCTGTGATGTCCTTAGGTTAGTTATGTTTAAGTAGTTCTAAGTTCTAGGGGACTAATGACCTCAGAAGTTAAGGCCCATACTGATCAGAGCCATTTCAACCATTTTTTTTTTTTTACCGGATCGAAGTCAGGTGTAAAGGAAATTTTAAGGAGTACCTCAAGGAACTGTGATTGGACCTTTATTGTTTACAGTGTATTAAATGATCTAGTGGATAGCGACGGAAGATTCGTGAGGCTGTTCACATGTATTGCAGCGGACTATAAGAAGGTAGCAACGCCAGAAGGCAACCGAACTGCAGGAATACATGAAATCCACTACTCTGCAGTTACAATATTAGCGACACATTACTGGATTCATGAATATTGCCCATCCGTTTACGACCCTTACCGGGTTCGATTACTAAAAGAGACAGATAGGATCTAACGAAGAGCGGCCCGTTTCGCCGCAGGTAGGTGAAGACGTTAAGGAGGTGCTTAACAAACTCCAGCACAGGGTGGGACAACATACTACATGTTACCATATACGTCTCGTCAAAAGACCACAATCAGAAACTCCGAGAAATTAGAGGTAATGCGGACGTTTGCTGACAATAATTCTTCCCACACAACGTAAGGTACTTTGCAGAGCATATGTCTAGGTGTAGACGAATGTGCCATAAACTCGCAATATTCATATTTGTTTTTTTCTAAACCTTGTTGACCTTGTAACTTCGAGCACTTTCAGTTCTGGATACAATGGGAATCATATTGCCACCCAGTTTCATTCCCACTGTATCCGTCATTCTACAGTTGCTGCCTGCTGCTATGTACAAGTCTTTCAGTTCATCTGAAGGAAAGACGAATTGTTTATCCGTTTAACCTACAGCTTTCCCTTCATGCTAGGATGCTAGCTAATACCGAAACCGCAAAATAATAGCCGGCCATTGTGGCCGAGCGGTTCTAGGCCCTTCAATCTGGAAACGCGCGACCCCTACGGTCGCAGGTTCGAATCCTGCCTCGGGCATGGATGTGTGTGATGTCCTTAGGTTGGTTAGGTTTAAGTAGTTCTAAGTTCTAGGGGACTGATTACCTCCGATGTTAAGTCCCATAGTGCTCAGAGCCAGTTTTTGGAAAAGAATAAACGGTAACTCTTCTGGTTCAAATGGCTTTGAGCACTATGGGACTGAACTTCTAAGGTCATCAGTCCCCTGGAACTTAGAACTACATAAACCTAACTAACCTAAGGGCATTACACACATCCATGACCCAGGCAGGATTCGAACCTGCGACCGTAGCGGTCGCGCGGTTAAAGACTAGCGTCTAGAACCGTTCGGCCACCCCGGCCGGCAACCTTCTGTCTTTAGGCTACAATGCAGTTCTTCGTGTTTCTGACACGTCACTAAAATTTTTTCTATTGTACTTGCCGGTAGGTTCATCAGCTGTGTAACGGTGATCGCACCTCGACTCATTTTTTTTTTCCACTTCCGTAGCCTGCTTCCGTCACTGTTGCAGTACCGTGCGCCCCTCCCCGTGCGCAGGTAACGTGGCGCCAGCAGCTGCCCCTGCGGCTGCCACCCCCAGCAACTCGTCCGGCCGGCCGGCGGCCGCGTCGCCGCGCTCTGCAGAGGCCGTCCTCGGCCTCCAGACGCTGCCTCCAGCTCCAGCGGACGGCCTGTCCGGAGAGGAGTGCGCGCGCCACGTGCGCCAGCGGCTGGCGGCGGCCGAACTGCTGGACAGGGGGCGTCCGCTGGCCAGCGAGTTCGAGCTGGTCGCCTTCTCGCACTTCACGCTGAGCCGCGTCTACCCCGTCGAGCTGGCGCTCGGAAAGCGCGTCGTCGAGAAGCCCATCGGCTTCCGCCGCAGGGACCTGCTGGAGGCGCTCAACAAGGTAGGCAACCCGCATCTCATCCACCCGCCCATCGGCTTCCGCCGCAGGGACCTGCTGGAGGCGCTCAGCAAGGTAGGCAACCCGCATCTCATCCACCCGCCCATCGGCTTCCGCCGCAGGGACCTGCTGGAAGCGCTCAACAAGTTAGGCAACCCGCATCTCATCCACCCGATCCCTGCTGGTATCGACAAGGTAGGCAACCCGCTGCTCATTAACCGGATCCCTCCTAGGACCGACACTGCACAGTCCACACACTTACGCCTGAGTGAGTTCCACCTGGAGATGCGTAGGTCGGCTTTGAGCGGTGACACAGTTATATAGCGGTGTGAGGCGCCACACCTGCTCAGTTCTAGGAGCAACACTAACAAATTTTTTTAACTTCTGTAACTTATTGTTGTTGTTCTAGTGTTCAACTCAAAGACTGGTTTGATGCAGCGCTCTCCACGGAAGTCTGTTCACTCCCAGCTGTGGTGCTGTGCTGGTTAAGTGTTTAAGAAGACCAAACAACTAAGGTCATTGGCCTCTTTCCTCCCCCCCCCCCCCCCCCTCCCCAGTACAGAAACAGTGTACCCAACCTGTCTGCGTGTAAATGTGACAAACTGTTCTAAGTATTTACGTAGCTTATATTTAAGATGAAAAATGGAAGCCAACCCAGTATCCACCTCGTGGGCTGTGGAAAACCGCCTAAAAACAGCTTCTAGACTGGCAGACACAGCGGCCCCTCGTCGTTAATCTGCCGGGCGGGCTCACTTCCCGTCTCGAAAGCGGCAGCATTAATACTTGCCGCTACCCGGGCTGGACCTCTGCAAGCCTCTGCATCTCGGTATGAGTTCTGCCAGAACATTCATTTGAATATGCTTACGTTTTATTTTTCATAATTTTTTCTTGTGATTACCAATCTGCATATTATATCCTCTCTACTTCATCCAGCGTAGTTACTTATCGCCCAAATAACAATACTCACCTACTGCTTTTGCTGTCTCATTCCCCTGCTACCGCGCGCCGCGGAATTTGAATCCGCGCCAGACGTCATGGACGTCGAAGACCCATAGAGGTCTCTGCGCCATCGCGCCGTAAGCTGTGGCTGCGCGAGCCTCCCAAACCACATGTGTGAGGGCGCCGCAGTCGAACAAGAGGTCCCAGCGGCCTATAGTGGCGCCCCCGATCGTATATTTAAGCACCTGCCTCTCGCTCAGCCAGCGAGTCTAATCGTCGCGTGCGCCTTGACGTATCGCCGTTCTTTGTTTTCATTACTAGTGGACGCCTTGCATTCGTTTGGTTTTCTCTGTCACTCCGTTGCTTCTTGCATGTTGTCGTCCTAAGGTCTCTGTCGATCGTCCGTCGTTGTTTCGTGTCCGATCTTCCCGTTCGTCTGTTTGTTCGCGGGCCGCTCTCTGTTTGGTCCCGCCGCGCTTTCTCGGCCACCCCGCGATCGTTCCAGTCGCAGGTATAATACTTTTCTGATCTGATTCCCTCAGCATAGCCTAATTTAATCCTACTACATTCCATTACTTTAAGTTTGTTTATATTCGTCTTATAATTTCTTTTCAAGTCACTGTCCATTCCGTTCAATTGATCATTCAAGTCTCATGCCGTCTCCTACAGAATTACAACTTGATCGGCGAATCACATAGTCTACATCTACATCTACATCCATACTCCGCAAGCTACCTGACGGTGTGTGGCGGAGGGTACTTTGAGTACCTCTATCGGTTCTCCCTTCTATTGCAGCCTCGTATTGTTCGTGGAATGAAAGATTGTCGGTATGCCTCTGTATGGGCTCTAATCTCTCTGATTTTATCCTCATGGTCTCTTCGCGAGATATACGTAGGAGGGAGCAATATACTGCCTGACTCTTCGGTGAAGGTATGTTCTCGAAACTTTAACAAAAGCCCGTACCGAGCTACTGAGCATCTCTCTTGCAGAGTTTTCCACTGGAGTTTATCTATCATCTCCTTAACACTTTAGCGATTACTAAATTATCCTGTACCGAAGCGCGCTGCTCTCCATTGGATTTCTCTATCTCTTCTACCAACCCTATCTGGTACGGATCCCACACCGGTGAGCAGTATTCAAGCAGTGGGGGAACAAGCGTACTGTAACCTACTTCCTTTGTTTTCGGATTGCATTTCCTTAGGATTCTTCCAATGAATCTCAGTCTGGCATCTGCTTTACTGACGATCAACTTTATATGATCATTCCATTTTAAATCACTCCTAATGCCTACTACGAGATAATTTATGGAATTAACTGCTTCCAGTTGCTGACCTACTATATTGTAGCTAAATGATAAGGGATCTTTCTTTCTATGTATTTGCAGCACATTACACTTGTCTACATTGAGATTCAATTGCCATTCCCTGCACCATGCGTCAATTCGTTGCAGATCCTCCTGCATTTCAGTACAATTTCCCATTGTTACAACCTCTCGATATATTACAGCATCATCCGCAAAAAGCCTCAGTGAACTTCCGATGTTACCCACAAAGTCATTTATATACATTGTGAATAGCAACGGTCCTACGACACTCCCCTGCGGCACACCTGAAATCGCTCTTACTTGGGAAGACGTCTCTCCATTGAGAATGACATGCTGCGTTCTGTTATCTAGGAACTCTTCAATCCAATCACACAGTTGTGCTCTTACTTTGTTCATGAACCGACTGTGGGAAACTATATCGAACGCCTTGCGGAAGTCAAGAACCACGGCATCTACCTGGGAACCCGTGTCTATGGCCCTCTGAGTCTCGTGGACGAATAGCGCGAGCTGGGTTTCACACGATCGTCTTTTTCGAAATCCATACTGATTTCTACACAGTAGATTTCTAGTCGCCAGAAAAGCCATTATACGTGTTCCAAAATTCTACAACTGATCGACGTTAGGGATATAGGTCTATAGTTCTGCGACGTCCCGCTTGAAAACGGAGATGACCTGTTCCCTTTTCCAATCCTTTGGAACGCTACGCTCTTCTAGAGACCTACGGTACACCGCAGCAAGAAGGGGGGCAGGTTTATGTCTTCTCCCTGAACTTGAATTCCCTCTCTAATTATCTGCTTGGCTTCGTTCACTCCTTGTTCAGTGTACAGTCTTAGTACCAACAGGGACAGACTTCAATCCGGTTTCCACTCCCTTCTCAACTACTGCTTACCTTTGATGGTCTTCACCTCTTCTAACTGCCCTATGGTTTCTGCACAAATTGTATATAATTTGTATTTTATCCCTGCTTCCTGGAGAATTTCGAAGAGTCTATTCCAGGCAGTATTATCGAAACCATTCTCTAAATCTACAAATGCTATAAATGTTGATTTCCCTTTCTTCAACTTACCTTGTAAGATAAGTTATTGGGTCGTTATTACTTCGCACGTTCCTACATTTCTCTGGAACCCAAACTGTTCTTCCCTCGAGGGACGCTTTTACTACACGCTCTGTTCTTCTGTAGATAATTCATAGAACTATTTTGCAAACAGATACGAGGTGTGATCAAAAAGTGACGGGATATTTTTAAGATCGCGGGCTTTATACATCCCATATTCAATTTTTTTTTATCTTGTTGGTACGCATGTTCCTGATGTTTGCTTCCATTTTCAGCTGTCTCGAATATCTAGTTTAAAGTCGATACTCGGAACATTTATGCGTGTTTTCGAGTGCCCGGTTAATTTTTAGTTTCGAAAAAAAAATGGTTCAAATGGCTCTGAGCACTATGGGACTCAACTGCTGAGGTCATTAGTCCCCTAGAACTTAGAACTAGTTAAACCTAACTAACCTAAGGACATCACAAACATCCATGCCCGAGGCAGGATTCGAACCTGCGACCGTAGCGGTCCTGCGGTTCCAGACTGCAGCGCCTTTAACCGCACGGCCACTTCGGCCGGCAGTTTCGAAAAACATGGATAAAAAAATGGAATTAACTGGAGCACCACATTCGGAATGTTGACTGTGGCTTTTGGCAAATCTATTACGAGTATGACAACAGTTTGCGAGAGATATAAAAGTTTCAAAGACGGTTGTGAAGATTCTGATGACGAAGACCGCACTGGATGTCCCAGCACATCAGTTACTAACAGTGTGGAAGAAGTAAAGAAAATGCACTGCAGAATCGCCGAAACAACATGAGAGCGCTTGTTGATGATGTCCGCTTATCCTCTGCCTCACACTAAGCAATTTTTTCGGATGTTCTTGACATGAAACATGTAGAAGCAAAGTTTGTGGCGAAATTGTTGAACTTCGACCAAAAATGACATGGCGTAGACGTCGCTCATGGATTGCTGAATGATGTCCACAACGATCCAAAACTTCTAAAGAAAGTTGTTACAGACGATTAAAAACACGGGTATACTTATACGACGTCAAAACTAAGACCCAATCGTCCCAGTGGAAACTGCCTGAAGAGCCAAGACCGGAAAAGTTGGACATGTTCGAACACTTGTGAAGGTTCTTCTCACTGTTTTCTTCAATCACAATGGATAGTGCGGCATGGGTTCCTGCCTTATGGTGGAACGGTGAATAAGGAAGACTACCTGGAAGTTATGCGCTGTTTGCGTTAAGCAGTTCGAAGAAAACAGCCAGAATTGTGGCAAAAACACTCGTGGAAATGGCATCTCTATAATGCTCCCACTCACACATGAATGCATGTTCGTGATTTCTTGGCAAAAAACAAAACCGTTATGTTGCCTAAGCCATCGTAATCGCCGGACATGTTCCCCTGCGACTTCTTTCTTTTCCCAAAGCTGAAGAGAACAATGAAAGGACGTCGTTTTGTCGCCACTGATGAGATGAAAAGAGAATCGCTGAAGGAGCTAAACACTATAACGAAAAGTGAGTTGAGGAGTGTTTCCAAGATTGAAAAAAGCCCTGGCTCATGTGTATAGTATGAGGCGTAGCGCCTTCGCATCGCTCCTGTCACTTGTTAGGACGATATCGTTGTAGGCATGAGTCATCCACAGATGTCACCAGCTGACATGGACCTGAGTTACAGAGCTGCACGTAGTTGTACTAGTAGGCGGCAGAGGTCAGCAGTTGACGGACAGTGGTAGCAGTCGTAGTCAAAACAATGTTGTAAAGTTATGTTTGACTAATATTCAATGTATTTGCATAATTATAATTGTTTTATATGTGTAGTAATTAGCAGTGTGAGTGTTGTATGAGTGAAAAAGAACAGAAGTAAATGAAAATTGTTTTGTTTATTCACGAAGTACCAGTTAAATTATACAGGGGATTTACTATAATTAAATGTGCAGTCAGTTTATGGTACTAATAAATCGTGAGTAGAACACAAATTAATCGGTAATTTCAGAAGGAGTAATATTATATTTGATACTTTTCTAAATTTATTTATTTAGCAATTGCCATAGAAAGAAATGGTTTACTATGATTGGTCATTGAAGATAAGCGCGGGTTAGCGCGGGATAATACTGCAACCTGATTTGCTGTTTGTGATATCAGCCAATCAGAAAAATGCAGGCTCGCGCCAATCTATGCTGGGAACGAAGCCTTTGGTGTGATCTAAGTAAGTCGGGGCTGAGGGTTCGAACTAGTAACATCTCATTGAAAGTAGCTCCGACGAAAGTACTATAAAATAGCGGAAAATTTCTAATTACGAGTTCGCGAAGTAGTACGAAGCGTATTTAAGTGAACGGCATAGTGGAAGCCGTGTGGAATTTCGGACGGAATATCAAAATTATTGCTTTTGACTGTTAGTTAAAACCGCGTGGCGTGTTGTGCGGTCTAAGACTGGAACAGGTATTACGTGTAGAGCAGAGTGTACAACATCTGAGCGAGCATTTTCATAACTAAACGATCCAGTGAACTCTATTAACTTCGGTAACTGGTGTAAATACCATAAACTGGCTACGTGTGTGATTGTGGTGTGCATGTGAACTTTACATTGTGTAGACACTTAGTACGGACTTGGCAGTATTAACTGTGGTCTTTATCGTAAAAATACACCTGAAAATTTACATTGCCGAGTTAAAACTTTCATTTCAGTACTAGCCACATCCCGTTTACCGGACAATTCTATGTATGTTGCGACCTGCAATAGACAGTAGTGGTGTAGTATTTTCTACTCCAGCTTTCAGCTAGACAAATGAACATTGCTGGACATTGGAAGGGCGGCAAATAGTAACGTGCCGCGCCGCAAGTATCTGAGGGGGATTAGTCTGAAGGGGACAAAGTTGGTGTTGATGAATAAATGAAGATTATACACACACCAAACAAAGTTTTGCATCACCTCGGTTCCGACAGTTTCGGGACCTACAGTCTTGGCTAACATTTGCATTTATGATCAAGCATGCGTTTCTCTCAATGTTCCCATGTTTCTGTCCAGCACAAGTACGACGATCAGCTCTATTTCCAAAGGAATATATTTTGAAAAGTATTCTGCCTCGTCAAACAGTATTTTCTATTCTGTTCAGCCACGTATTTTCCAGTCAAGTTTCATCTTCTTTAGTGGGTTGCCTTTACTTTTCTTAGTAGCACATATTGTTATCGTGTACCTGCCTGTGGGAAACAGCCCTACTGACGTTTTGGTATAGATTTCCATCTGCAGTTTTTGCAAATTCCCCCAATATCCTGAGTCTTTGAAATTGTACTCATACACACACTCCGTAACACACACTGCAACACTGTTGAAACATTCCAGTAGTATGAAATATATGATACTACGGGAAGTATCCTTCGACACGAATTTGACAGTGATTTTGCAGCGTATGGAGTCGGCTATACTTACGAAAGATAAAACTTGCAGTTCACATTTACTAATACCGCATTCAGGAAATTGCACAGAATTTTGTTTTTCCTCCCGTTCACCAAAAAGTGCTACCTTCTTCCTTTTTTTCCTTCTAACGCTCGCATTCTGGACCTCGACAGGCCTAGAGTGTTTCGACAGGTCTGGGCCTCTTCGGGCGCTGCCATCGAGTTTGGGGGGGGGGGGGGGGGGGGGAAGGGGGCGGCAGCCAGTCTGTGGCGGGCTTACTTGGCGGAAATTGCTTTCACCTGCCTGCCAGCAGATCGTGTGTGCGTTCGTACGAGGCCCCGGTATCGAGATTAAAAGCGCACCCTGCCGGATTCCCGTGTGGGGGTGGCTCGTTCCGCAGGCAGCTGTCAGCACGCAAGAGAGATAACTGTAGCCCAGGCTCCGAGGTGAGGGTATGGCAAGTAACCAGTTCTCTCTGCCAGTGATTCTCTGAAGAATAAAAAGAAAAAAATCAACTGCTATGTGATGCACTAGATGTGTCTGGAAAAACAGTTGAAAATAAAGTATCTTCAGTGACCTTCAAAGTAATAAGTCTACAACTTGCTTGCACCGTTTTGCAGTAGAGGACAGTAGCGGCAAGTGTTTGAGCAAGTGGTAAGTCGTAAATGTCTGACAATAACGTTATTTTTTATTTGACGCTACAATAGTGAAGCCATAATCACAGTACATAATTTTATTTTCTTTAGCCCCTTTCTTCAAAAACATTATGTACTGTGGCTATAGCTTCACTATTGTAGTGTCAAATAAACATTAGAGCTATGTTATGGCCACACTCCTTACGATAATAATGTCGAAATATAGAATCTTACAGTAACATTAGACATTTGCAAATGTAACACCATCAAATTATTAGTCGATTCGTGGTTACATCATAAAGTTATTCTCGGGTGACATGTCTGTTTACGACTCCAATACTCGTCATTTGCGGTACGTTTTAGTTTTCTGCTTTACCATGAAGAAATCTGCAACTGAGACTCATAAAATGCTGGGTAAGGCCTGTGGTGATGAAAGTATTACTGAAAGAAAGTTCAGAAAATGGTTTCAACGCTTCAAGAACGGTGATTCTGACGTCGAAACCCGACGACATTGTGGTGGAAGAGAGTAGTTTCTTCGGAGCTACTGAAACCGACGGAAACAATCACCGGAGATCGTTATCGAAAACAATTAAAGCGTCTGAACCGAGCAAAAGATAAACGGCCACAATACAGCAATAGACCTGAAAAGATGATCTTGCGGCTTGACAGTGCTCGACCCACGTCGTAAAACCCGTCAAAACGTACTTGGAAACGTTCAAATGGGAAGTCCTACCCCACCCGCTGTATTCTCCAGACAGTGCTCGCTCTGACTATCACCTTTCATCATCAACGGCACACGGTTTGGCTGAGCAGCACTTCCGGTCACAAGTGCAAAATTGGATCTATTCAGGGATCTCCTCAAAAGACTCCCAGTTCTCCAGCAAGAGGTTTCTAATGCTGCCCGAAATACGGGAGACAGTAGTGGCCAACGATGGGCAGTACTTTGAATCGTAGGGTTTTGCATATTTTTTTGAAAATAAACCCTCGAACTTCGAGAGAAAACGGCGGAAGCAAAGTTGTAGAGCCAGATCACCATTAGCTACAGGACACTTCTGAAATCAGTTGTAAAAGCTGTTGGAAGCCGTCAGCAAACGCGTCTTGTGGAATCGTTCGAAGCAATGCGTTCATGCGTTGTTGCATATCCCTATCGTTACAGGAGATATGACCTTGTGCTACCAGCACCGTCCGAAGACGAAGCGACAGTCAGTGGCATGGTCTTCAACGTCTTCCTTGAATCCCAAAAAACGTCCGTTGTCAAATCGAAGATTAAGACGAAGTTGATCACCTTTTTCGATAGCAAGGACTTGTTCCATCATGGACTTCTGTCGAGGGACGCACGGGAAGGGGGCTTCCAACAACACATGACCACAGTGCTTTGAGCGTTACCACAAAAATCGTTTTCTGACAGTTTCTCCCAGAGATTCACAACCGATGTCAGAAGTTAGTTAGTCCAGTAACGGGGTAGATGTAGCTTGTAAGAAAACGAGGTAGAAGATTTTACTTTTCTATCTTGTACATATAGTTGAGAGTATGTTGAATCCAAGTTTTCGACCTCTAAAACTTTAGGACAACTTTTTGTGGCCAAAAAACGAAGAAGTTTTGGCACTTTTTCAGGTCTTCGCCTGTTACTCGGAAAGTAAGCATGCTACTGAAAATTTTACTATTACCAAAATGAAAGAGCATTAAATTTTCCGTGGAATTATCTACTTAAAGACTGTGGCCGCCTGGTCACAATCAGTTGTCAAAAGTTCGTTCATTTTTACCAGCTTGGCTAAAAAGTTATCTCCAACGCCAATAATTCAAAAGTAGATACTCCAAATGATGAATGTCCTGTCATCAAAGTTGTAGAACATGAAATTTCATCTAGTTTCTCAGTTTTAGCTACTATTAAGAGTTCATACACTTAACTTACAAAGTAATTCCATTATTCAATAAAGTGAAATTTCCAGTGAGGAGACGGCTTTCTAATGAGTACATACGTGTATATATGTATATATTTTTATTTTTCTTCACTCATGTGTATTTTTATTCATTTCTATCAATGGCTCAATTGGTAAGAGTGGGTTGCTAAACTGGAAACCATGTACGTAGTAATGACCAATATGTATTTACGTGTGAGTAATATAAAATTTATTACAAATGAAAAAATAAAAGGTCATGAAAATATTTAAAAACACAATTTAAATACCAGAGATTCACATTTTATCAAATTTCTATTTCTGCGAGGTCGGTTGGGAGACTGCAGCAGGTCCCGGCACAGCATTCGATCTTCAGAATCCATTGCGGCATCGTCATGAACTTCCTCGTAGTGGGACATGTCTTCGATCTCCGTCATCCACGTCGATCTGGTTTTCCGGGGCGTTCTCACAAGATAAGCCACAACAGTGTTTGCAAGTAGAGGAGCAGTTCAGTTCAGCTTTGCGACAGGAATCCATCTTCAGAAACGTGTGTGGTGCCGCATCTTTCATCACCACCACGGGGATCAAGACTGATAAGCCCCAGACCACTGGTATGCATCACTATTCTTCCCCAGCCAAGACTGCACCTGATGGAAGGATCGCAACGATTGAGACCATGCTGCGTCCGATGTTGGATGTAGCCTTTCACTCTGAAAGATTTTCCCGGGACAGACTTTACAATAAGCTCGTACTAAGTTTCACAGTTGGCATTCCCATACAGTGGTAACACCAGCTGTTTTCCTGCATATGCTATTACGTCTTGACACACTGAGGGTTTAATAAGTTCAGCAGCTTGAACTTTGAAATGTGACTGGTTGCTCCTTAAGGTTTAGTAATTTCCCTTTTCCTTGCGCAAAAAAAAGAGAATGTGGCATCACATCCCGTCAAGGCATGGCTGAAAACGGCAAATGCAGGATCGAAAATGTAAGGATTAACGGAGTTCCACACTCCAGCCAATTTCCCTCTTCCCTCTTTATGGAAGTACAAGTTGTATGTAGTTGTTTCCTCGGCCCGTTAGGAAAACAACGCGTCAATGTCCTCGCTCACGACTTCCCCACTGTCAGACTCAGCAACTTAGGGAATAGCTGTTTCCACAATTAATGAAACCGCACCTTCTTCTGCCTGTAGCACTTGAATACCTCCATCCTCAGATTTCCGCATGTGCATCAAAATCGTGCGGTTCCTGCACCATTTTTATCTTCATTGAAAATGATATCTGATGAAGAACCCTGTGTCTGTTAACGACGAAATGTTTCAAAACTCTTTGTTCCCCTTTGCGCAGTGTCACTTGTGTAGCCTTCAAATATAATTGTGATTTCTGATCCGTGGTACTTTCTCAAATAGGTTTCACGTTTCATACGGATGGTTCCAACTTTCCTTTGATGTGCCAGACACCCTTATGGAGCAGGCGACCACCATCCACCATATAGCTTTTTATTTTGGGTGATTCTGTTGGTGAAGTGTGAATGCATTACAGAGAGATCATTTTGTACCCTTATTGAGACCGTCTTCTGTGATCATGGGGTATGGGGGAAAGTTCAAATGAGAAACAGAACATCAAGTCTTTATCAGATAGCTTGATAACGCACAGTCTGTGAAGAAATGTTGACGAGTTTATGGTAGAAATCCTCTTCATCCGTATCTTGAGAGCCATAGTGCAGGATGCAAGTACTGTAACCTTGTGGTTGCGTTGAAATTATACGGTTTTAAAGTTCTCTTCTTTAATTCTGCTGATCCGTTTAATTCCTTCTACTAATGCTTCATGACAATTCAGCCATTCATCACCAATTACGCCACTGCTTATTGACATAAGCACATTACATTTTGGAAAATGAAGATGTTTTAACTGCCAATCATTCACTTCCCCACTGTGTGGTGAATTTCGATCTCGGAGTGAATCTCTTAGATCCACATGCTGCTCTCTTGTTCCTGATGGTATACCATAAAATTCTTCAATTTTTTAATAAATATCCTGCAAGGATGCCATCCCTGAAGTCCACTTTGAAAGCACAGAATCTGAAAACCCACGTCCGTGAGTTAAACCACTTTTCGCTATCATTGTCTTCATTCAAGTTTGCTCTGCAATCATCAGACCATACGCCACATCACTTCGCCTAATGGTGAATTAGCCTTCAGATGTAAATTTTTAGACTTGAGCAGCATCCTTTCGGTCTTCCAATATGAGCATGTAAATAAAGATGCAGAGCCTTTTGTTTATTTATATTGTCAAAGACGATCTAAACAGTTTTGAGTTATGGTACTACTTCTAACAAGCTCTATTCACTTCAACTTCAGCCATCTTCCAATCTTCGCAAGCTTCGATCATACAAGAAAGGATTTGATTTTAATAAACATTGATTTTATTGTGAGGGGGGCATTGAAACTAATTGGGAAAAACATACCAGACTTCCCTGTTTGTTGTTGAGGTCTTCAGTCCAGAGACTGGTTTGATGCACGTCTCCATGCTACTCTATCCAGTGTAAACTTCTTCATCTCCAAATAACTACTGCACCCTACATCCTTCTGAACCTGCTTAGCGTATTCATGTCAGGCGCACTTAACCCTTATAAAACGGATGCTATTGCTCCATTTCAGACCCAAAAACGCTTAATAGTGCCTAAAACTGGAAAACTAGACGCTTCTGTAACATGAAATTTCATGTTCTACAGCTTTGATAACTTGACATTTTTAATTTGCAGTAGCCGTTTTGTGCTATAGGCGTTGGAGTCGATTTTTTAGCCTAGTTGGTATATAAAAATGACGGAAATTTGACAACTGACTGCGGCCAAACAGCTACATTAATTTTGACATTTAAGGAGTCACTCGACGCAAAATTTAATGAGCTTTCATTTTGTTACGGTAACATTTTAGTAGAATGCATAATTTTCAAGTAAAAGACGGAAATATGAAAAAGAGCGCCAAAATTTGGTCGTGTCTTTTGCCACAAAACGTTGTCCAGAGGGTGCTGAACGTCGAAAACTTGGATTCTACATAATCTCAACTATACACACATGATGAAAAAAAAAATCTTCTACCATATTTTTTGAAAACAAGGGGCCTTTTTTGTGACGCCGTTACTGGTCTGAACTTGTAAATGGTTATTATCAAGTCCATGAAATATTTTTTTAAAAAAACGGTATAGGTAAATGGCTGAAAAGAACGTAACGAATGATACAGCACGTGGAAACACACTCTCAAAACTTTTTTTTAAACGTGGTTCCGACAACTGAGTTTGGGAAGTCGCCGACAGGGGCGCTACCAACAGTATTTACTAAAAATGGCGGCGAATCATGCAGATAAAGCATTTTGTGTGGTAGAATTTGCCCGTTGACAATCGGTAATGATTGCATGAGAAACCTCGATCGGCAAGTTTCATAGTACACCGCAACTTTACAATAGCATAGCACCGAGCGAGGCGGCGCAATAGTAAGCTCGCTGGACTCGCATTCGAGAGGACGACAGTTCAAACTCGCGTCCGACAGTCCTGATATAGGTTTTCAGTGATTTCCCTAAATTGCTTCAAGCAAATGGCGGGATGGTTCCTCTCAAAGGACGCGGCCGACTTCGTTCCCCATCCTTCCCTATTTCGATGGGATCGATTACCTTGCTGTTTAGTTTCTTCCTCCAAATCAACCAAGCAACCAACCAATAGCACAGTGAAGCAAGTGAAACTCCATCCTGGGTTCAGGAGCGTGGAACAGCGGCTGGCCGATGAAATGTAAGAATAATGTACCAACAGCCGTTGTTTTGATATTGTTTTATGAGGCAACTTTCCGACTTTCCAATCACGTCTTCTTCAGGCCTATACAATGAAGTTACAAGACATCGTCACATGTAATATTATATAAGCGAAACAAATGATACATATTAATGTATATAAGTGAAAAAGACTAGTAGTCAAGTAAAATATTCAGATTATAATGAATGATAATATGAACCTACAACAATGTGCATTCTTAAAACAAGCACCTCTGTCACGTGAATGTTTTATTTTTATTTGTGTTAGGTGACTGGTGTGTTTGTTTTGGTATGTTTCATTATAACCTGAATATTCTACTTCACTACTGGTTTATTTTACTTATATACATTAAAATGTATCATTTGTTTCATTTATGTAGTACTATGTGTAACATGCTATTGTGTGTTTATCTGACGTCTGGTAGCTTTATTGCATGGGCCTGAGAATGACACAACTGGAACGTCGAAACTGCCAGCCTAATAGATCAGTATCAATGTAATGGCTGCTCGTATATCATTACTACATTGCTTAGTGAAGTGGTACAAGAAACTCGGGGAGGATAGTGGTTTGTGCGATGCAAAACGTTCGGGCCGACAGGTCGTGTAAGAACAGAAAGTGCGCCGTGTAAGGGAAGCGATGTTGACAAGTCACTTAAAGTCTACTTGTCGAGGAAGTTCAGAACGAAACACCCATCAGCCAAAAGTGCGGAAAATCCTTCGTAAGCGATTAGGAGTGAAGCAGTAGAAACTGCAGCTCCTGTAAGCCATAACGCACGACAATACACTGAGCCGTCAGCTGTTTTGCATCGATACGCAGAACAATCTTAAAAATGACAACTTCGCAAGAGAATTAATGTTGAATGATGGAAACAGTTTTCATCTTTCGGGGAAGGTCAACCAACGCCACACACGCTTATGAGAGGCGTCTTCTTCGCTGAGAGAAGTGTGAATAGTGCACTACTGGCCATTAAAATTGCTACACCACGAAGATGACGTGCTACAGACGCGAAATTTAACCGACAGGAAGAAGATGCTGTGATATGCAAATGATTAGCTTTTCAGTTGACATGAGGAAAGTTTCCAACCAATTTCTCATATACAAACAGCAGTTGACCGGCGTTGCCTGGTGAAACGTCGTTGTGATGCCTCTTGTAAGGAGGAGAAATGCGTACCATCACGTTTCCGACTTTGATAAAGGTCGGATTGTAGCCTATCGTGATTGCGGTTTATTGTATCGCGACATTGCTGTTCGCGTTGGTCGAGATCCAATGACTGTTAGCAGAATATGGAATCCGTGGGTTCAGGTGGGTGATACGGAACGCCGTGCTGGATCCCAACGGCCTCTTATCAGTAGCAGTCGAGATGACAGGCATCTTATCCGCATGGCTGTAACGGATCGTGCAGCCACGTCTCGATCCCTGAGTCAACAGATGGGGACGTTTCCAAGATAACAGCCATCTGCACGAACAGTTCGACGACGTTTGCAGCAGCATGGACTATCAGCTCGGAGACCATGGCTGCGGTTACCCTTGAGGCTGCATCACAGACAGGAGCGCCTGCGATGGTGTACTCAACGACGAACCTGGGCGCACGAATGGAAAAACGTCATTTTTTCGGATGAATAGAGGTTCTCTTTACAGCATCGCGATGATCGCGTCCGTGTTTGGCGACATGGCAGTGAAAGCACATTGGAAACGTGTATTCGTCATCGCCCATACTGGCGTGTCACCCGGCGTGATGGTATGGGGTGCCATTGGTTACACGTCTCGGTCACCTCTTGTTCGCATTGACGGCACTTTGAACAGTGGACGTTACATTTCCGATATGTTACGACCCGTGGCACTCACCCTTCATTCTATCCCTGCGAAACCCTACATTTCAGCGGGATAATGCACGACCGCATGTTGCAGGTCCTGTACGATCCTTTCTGGTTACAGAAAATGTTCGACTGCTACCCTGGCCAGCACATTCTCCAGGTGTCTCACCAATTCAAAACGTCTGGTCAATGGTGGCCGAGCAACTGTCTCGTCACAATACGCCAGTCAGTACTCTTGATGAACTGTGGTATCGTGTTGAAGCTGAATGGGCAGCTGTACCTGTACACGCCATCCAAGCTCTGTTTGACTCAATGCCCAGGCGTATGAAGGCCGTTATTAGGGCCAGAGATGGTTGTTCTGGGTACTGATTTCTCAGGATCTATGCGCCCAAATTGCGTGAAAATGTAATCACATGAGAGTTCTAGTATAATATATTTGTCCAATGAATACCCGTTTATCATCTGCATTTCTTCTTGGTGTAGCAATTTTAATGGCCAGTAGTGTATTAACTATCTCGACATGCTGCAGTTGTGGCTTATGACCCAACTTGAAAATTATAGCAGAGATTTCATCTTCCCGGTAGAATCCAGATTCCCATAACTGAGTACAAGATTCCCCGAGAGAGACGTTGACACGTTGCAGGATAGGCTGTGTTCCGGCCGCCGACTTGTTGCTAATCTAGTTGCCGCCAAGATCACCGGACTGCACGGCTTGCCATTTTTTCTTGTGGGTTTGCAACGAGGAGAGAGATTATGTTCCACCTCAACCAGAGAACATCGAAGACTTGCAACATCACATGTCTGCAGCTGTTCTTAGCGTCGCTCCTGACATGCCTGACATGTGTGCCTTGTGACGAATGATGGACGCATTAAACATATTTTACTTTCCCATCCTACAGCCGCTCAGCTACGAATTCCCTTAGCATCGAGTGTATTAGGTATAGCTATACTACCCAGACCGGAACACGAACACGGATTTTTTGCCTATCGCGAGCGGTCGCAATCTGGCACAAATTTTCATATGGGTAATACAGCTATACCCAAAACACTCGATGCTAAAATAATTCCCAATCCAAGGGATATATTTCGAAAGTTATTTCGACGGCAGGGCATACGACGATAATAACAACCGTCTCGATTGCTAATAGTTTCATCCTTCTTGGTGCGGGTATACAAGTGAAGTTGCGAACTCTGTGGGATGAAAAGCTTAGACAGTGACATAACGAAGCAGTACAGCATGTCATATGGCGTCTGGGTAGGTCAGAGGAACGTGCTCGGATAGGCAAAGTGGTTAAGGGGATTGCTCGCGATGAGTGTCAAATCCAGGTTAGAGTGCCGGTCTGGCACAAATATTGTATATTACCGATTGATAGATAGCTATACCCAATACAGCTGATGCTAAAGTAATTGACAGTTCAGTGAATCTATTTCTAAAACTTATAAACTTTCCAAAAAGAAAAAAACTACTTTGAGAGATTATTTCTCTCACGTACCGTATACTTTGTTACGTTGTTCGTGGCCATTTATCTGTACCGATTCGTTTGAAATGTTTCACCCTGAATATTGCTTACGACGTACTCGGTGTACGTTCTGGAATTTATCAGCTCCCAACTTCCAGGGTGAAGCTGCGCATCGCCGTCTGCTGGCTTGTAACATCGCGCCCACAACCAATAATACATTGAGCTGTCAAACTACACACCGTGCTGGACAGTGACAACAAGATTGTAACCTCCCCACACGAAAAATATGTTAAATAATAATGAAAATGCAGCCAAGTGTAACCTCCCTACAAAAATAATAATTAAAAATGGAAATGTGCCAAGCGTAGCCTCGCCACAAAAATAATAATTAAATGAATTTTTCCAATATCGTAACCTCTGAACAAAATTGGCTCCGATTTATAGTCTGTGTGCAGAAATGCATTCACATTTAATGTTACCACAAAATTCTATTCCCATTTAATGTCAAGTTCGAAACAGAAAAATTCCTAAACACCAAATAATAAAAAAGCTTTGTAACCTGATGAATTTTATGAGGACAGAGGCGCTGACCTTCGGCCCTGTATTCTGAATAACAAAAGCAAAAATTCTTACCTCAACCAAACTGCAATTATATCTGCTGTTAATTGGTCATTTTTCGACACAGCTTCGTGCAATGCTGGCATATATATATATATATATATATATATATATATATATATATATATATATATATATATATATATATATATATTCCTGGATTCAATGATAATGAATTGGAAAAACTCTTTAAATTGAAATGAATGCTTTTCTTTAAAAGAGTTACTTTATATTATAAAAATTATTATTGGGTCATTTTTTGAACAAACTAAATTACAATTAACATACATTATTAAATATGAGCAAGGCTGCTTCTTTACCTTCTACAACAATACTCATCCTCCAGAGTCCTGACCAGAGTCGCGACCAGAGCACACAGCCGACGCATGCCGACTCCCACACACTACAACCGTCCACTCGCTGCTAAAGCCGACCGACTACTACTGTCCACTCGCGTAGTCAAGCGCAGACTAGCGACAAGCAACAACTAACGATAAACTACTCTCTGGTCAGAGATTCTGTCATGCCTCGCACATCGCCGGCAAAGCAGACGTCTTTCACGATGAGGAAAATACACTTCCTGAATTTGCGTCAACGGCCAGTGCAGGTAACCGGTACGTTAATGGCCACAAGGCAGGATATTCCGCTGGTGCACTTCAGTTCAAGTAACCGAGCACAGTTAAACTCCGCCGGAGGGTGGCTAAAATTTGCCAACATGAAAACACACTTTGTTGCTCGCGGGTATATCCCAACAGCCGACAACGAACTCCGAACGACACAATGTGAACAGTCGTGACTTGCTGGCAGATTAAGTCAAAACTCAACTTTAATGTCCAGGATCAGTGATCAGCGAACCTAGTAGCAATGGGAACACCACCACACACTCCAACACCTTATAGTGGCCGCCAGTGGGCCCGGCCATACCACGCGCTGTGGAGATTTTTTCGCTGCTCCATGCCAGCTGACCAACTCCTCAGGCCTGAAAATGGTGAAAGGACCAAATATAGGTTAGACGATGAGGCGACCAACCAGTGATCATCCCGCTCCAATCTCCCCCCATAGGGCAGTTTATGTGTGTGTCGCCAGCGGTCGGCGAGCACTGGCTGTCGGCGCCTCACCGGCGCTCCATCCCCGACTTCACTGCTGCTGCGTCCCGACTGCACTGCTGGTACGACTCCAACTGACTGCCAGACACACGACGACCCGGAAATACTATCGGTCACTCCAAAGATGGTACGACAGTGCACTTATCGATACGCGCTGCTGCTGCCTCTCATGGGCAAGTAAGGCAGGAAGTTAGTGACGCCAGTAAATGGAATAAGAAAACGAGGCGGCAGTACCGCAGTAGAAGATGACAAACAATAAATGGGATAAACGCGAGCCGTGCGCGGCTCAAGCATAGCTTTTCGCATTACTAAAAATTCAAATCCCATAGATATACCGGACGGTTATCATTAAACTGATGGTTTCTCAAGTGCTATAGTGCGGGCTGTATGCATGCAGGACGCTGAAACTGTGCTGAAAAACTAATAGTTCCACTTTCTGCCACCGGGCGAAAGTATGGAGCTAAATGCGAAGTGTTTACCGTTTAGACTTCAATAAGCTGTTTGTTGTTTGTGGACGCGTGTTGATTGTTTTTTGTGAAGTAACTGCCTGTGTAAAGGGTTCAGAAAGTTGCAGTCTTCCATTGAAACACAATGGCTGTTAAGAGACGGTGCACTGCTGGTAAAGTTGTTTTATCAGACAGGGCATCACTATCGGCGCTGCATTGCGGGAATAACGCCGACGGAAACAGCTGCGAAGAGCCTCCATGTCAATAAATCGGCTAAGGACTATGATTCGTAAATCTAAAGAAACAGGTGAATTAGGTAGTGCGACAGGGCGAGGAAGGTAGCCTATTCCATGACAGTTGCAGCCGACGGTGCAACGAATGCCTGAGATTCTGCAGTCAGTGCTCGAGCTGTTCCTGGTCAACAGTTCATATGATTTTGTGGCAAATTTTGCACTGGTACCCCTACAAGATCAGAAGCCCCCATACAGGCTACAACGACGCGACTTTACCTTTTGTTTTTTGCCACGCATGGAAATACACACGAGCCATGGATTGTTATTTTGTTGGAGGAGGCACATTTTACACTGTACGGTGCCGTGAATTCCCAAAACTGTCACGTATGGGGTTCCAGTCCGCCACATGTTGCGCAGGAACATCCACTGCACTGAGTTTTTGTGACGTCTTTCATGGAAGTGATGACACCTTGTAACCTCCCCCTCACTTATCGACCTTAATGACAGTGAAAAATTAAACCGCGTGTACCTAATGGAAATCTGGGAAAAGCAATCGTCACCGAAGTTAATTTGTCGATAAAGAGGGAGGAAAGAGTTACATCTAAATGAAAGGAAAAATGCAAATGAAACTGTTGGAAATTAATTTTGGAAAGGGGTAAAGTTAATAAAGAAAGTAAATGTGGGGCCGTTACGTTAACAATTAACTAGCGGTAATCAGATACTTGAGACATGGGGGAAATTACGGTCGCCAGTCCTATGGACAATTACTATAGTAGCTGAAAAAGAAAGGTTATTACACATATAATTAGCACTAGAAGCGTGGCAACTGAAGGTTGACACGTGTAGTGTGAAAACTGAAAGTTTGTCAGAAGTAATAAATTTCGCTATACTCTGACTTAATTTAGCAAAAGAATTAATAAAACCGGAAAATCGAAACTTAATTTAGTGACTGAAGTTAATAGTGAGCTTTCTTTCTGAAGCACATCGAAATTCAGTAAAATACGGTTAGTCTTGGACTACCTCAACAATCATTTCAAAAGCTACTTGAATCTACGCAATTTAGAAATAAGAGATTTAACTTTGAACTTGAATTAAATGATTCTGATCAATTAACAATAGTAAAATTTAGTATGTACCAAGCTGAGCTGCAGTCACAGTAAGCTAAAATACGGTAACAAAACTCGCACTCTTAATTTGTCCTTTTGCAATCTAAATATTGTAGCCAGCTATGAATACCTTAACTGAACTTTGAAATTAAAGCAGTGAAATCGAATAATGCTGGCGTTTGAATTTCAACGACACTCGGGCTCACTTCGGAAAAGGAAGGGACCATGCTTGGCAATGCAATTGGGACAATGAGCAACAAGGGTTCATGCTAAGTTGCTGTAATTTTAAAACAGTTTGAAAAGCTGAGGTCTGCCATACAGTTCTAAAACCTTAGGTGCTTCCAGTCTTCCTTGTTGGCTGATTGAAGGCTTGAAGCCGTCGATCGAGGAGGTGGCGGCAGTCACTCATTGTCGGCCGTCGCTGTTGCAGAAGCTGGATGTTGGCGCGCCTTCTTCTCGACACGGTCACCAGACGAAACGGGCTCTTGATGTGCGCCAGCTAATGCTTCCCGTCCGCGACACCCTGTCAGAAACTATCATCGCAAGTCGAGCGCAATTACATGCTGACAAACCCCGAAAGCGCGGCAACTCGCCGGAGCTTCACACGACACACCTGCTCCACTGCACCACCCCTGCCAGACTCTCTGTCTGCTCTGCCCGCGCTCCACGCGGCAGAGTTAACACTACCAAAGATCCTAAATACTTTGGTTTTCCACACGACCTATCGATGTAATGGTTGGATAGCATAGTTTCCCTAAGCCAGACCGAGCGTAAAAATACAAATAATCTTTACACAACAAGCCAATTATACATCGACATAAATGCTTATATACACAAATAGTAAAACAATTACAATATACAAAGACACAGAAACGTCATATATTCAGTTAACAAAATAAGGAAAAAAATTATAGTACAATAGATGGAAATACGAGGATATGCATTTCCGGCGTTTCAACCTTGAGAGGCTGTTAGGTGTAAAGTGACATCTGCGCATTATAAACACTTCTTGCGCAACACATTGTTCCTGCTTTGCAAGAACGCGATTGCATCCACACCACTATTTTTATGCCAGATGGGGTGACACCACATGTCACTTGCCAGCTGAAATATGTGCTTTGAGTAGCCTTCAGTTACGATCTATCAGGGATGTGTCCGGACTCTTTCTGATCCGAAGGACAGCATACGACGACAGATCGCTCTAAGAACGTGATATGCTGAGAGCAACTGTCGACCATGTCATGTAACGGATGTAGCGTGATCCGGAGTCGGGAAGCCTTACCCGTCTTTTAAATGTGACGATACCGTCATAAACGAACCAGAACCACCGTTTTCGTGTCTATGATCGTTCGTCGACCTTTCCTGCACCCGAACCACATTCTAACTGTTTACAGTGCCATATTTACACCTCGTCGCACAAAGTGGAACTATAACCTTTACAGCATATTTTGTGAGCGCAGCGATTAATGAAGATACATACGACGTTTCAGCGTCCCGCGACGTTGCTGCAGCACTCGGAACATCGTCAGTTTAGTCATAACTACCTGACAGCAGTGCCTCTGTTAATAAGAAGACGAATACCAGCCCAAGGGAAATATACCTCATTCTGATAGCTATAACCCTTCTAGGTAGTATTCTCTCAGCCAGAGTTGACGATTCACCTTTGCTACAACCAACTTCACTTGTTCGTTGTCTTTTACATTTCATATAGCTTAGGAAATTAAAATCTAAGTATTCGATCGATGTGCCAGACAGCATACCACTAATATGTAATCTAACATAATGGGACCATTTTTCCTACTCATCTGCATTACGTTACATGTTTCTGAATTTACAGCATAAAAATTCTTCGTAAGTCATTGTGTTTCCTCTTACAGTCACACAACGAATGCATTTCCCGTGCACTACAGCGTTATCAGAAACAGTTGCAGATTGCTGTTCATATCATTCAAGTATACAGACAACAAGAGGCGGTCCTGTCACATTTACTTGGGACACTCCAGATGATATCCTTCTCTCTGACCGACAATAGCCGTCGAAGTTGATGTACTGGATTATACAGCACCACCTAAAGAGTCTTTCCTCCACCCATCCATCTGGGAACCCATTTCGTATGCTCGGAGATTCGTTAACAGCCTGCAGTAGGGCTCTATGTCAACATTTTCCGGAGACCTAAGAATATTGAATCGGCCTGTTGCCCTTGTTGCAAGGTTCGGAGGATATCGTTCGAGAAAGGGGGAAGCTGAATTCGCACGAACGATGCTCTGTAAAACCATACTGACCTGCGCTGTTACGCATCAGTAACTTGAAGAGCTAGTGCATGATTTTAAAAATGGTGTCTGGTCTACAGTTTCTAGGAGAGTATTACGTTGGTCACGTAGTACCAGAAGCGTAGAACTAAACATGGGAGGCTGCTTGATTGTAGCGATAATGGTGTAGGTTTGTTCTTTAGTTACATTTGGTAGCACTAGTTTATACTTTTTGTTCTTCATTCTCTTTTTTTCTTGGTGTAACAGTCCGAGCCCCACTTAAAGTTATTCCACAAAAGTTCGCCTGTACAACAACGTCTACATCCGTATGTGGCCGAGGGAGCTACACTATTTACTCCGCGTTTCCCTTCCCTGTTCACTCGCGAATGACTTGAGAGAAGAATGATTGTTTGCAAACCCCCTTATTAGGTCTCGTTTCTGGGATTTTCTCGTTGTGGGTCATTTCGCGAAACGTACATGCGAAGAGGTATGTGTTAGCTGAATCTCTTTGGAGCCTACGGTCCCGTAATTTAGATAGTGATCCTCTCCATGATGCTGAACAGCTCTCTTGTAGCGTCTGCCGCTGGAGTTTGATGAGCTATGTGGTACTACTCTAGTTTGGAAGGTGGGGTGTTCTTCAGCCAAAAGACTGGTTTAATAGAGCTTTGCAGCTTGTCTATGCTATACAAGTCAGTTCATCTCTGCGTAGCTACTGCAATCCTCATCAATTTAAAGCTACCAAGCCTTGGTCTCTTCCTACAATGTTAACCCTTCTCTCTAACGATTCCGTGGTGTCTCAGAAAGTATGCTTTGAATTGATATTCTTTTCGTTTGTGAACAGTTTCTTTTGTCCCTAATTCGTGTCAGTTCCTCCGCATTAGTTATGAAATCTATCCGTCTAGTCTTCCTCAGTAATCTGTAACAATAGATTCCAAACGTTATTGTTCTCTTCTTATCTGTACTGTTCATCGCTCAGTCACTTCCACGGACAAACACCTTCAAAAATGACTTCCTAAAATTTAAACATATTAGAATTTGTGTTTTTCAGAAGTGTTTGTCTTGCTATTGCCAGTCCGTATTTTAAATCATCTTTACTCGTCGAATAGGAAAGCCCGTCTATTTCTTGAGTGTCTCCTTCCTAATCCAATTTTGTCATCAGTACTAGATTTAATTCTATTGCATTCCATCACATTTGTTCCACTTCTGCTGATAGTCATTTTATAATTCCGTTTCAAAAGATTATCAATTCTGTTCAACTGCTCTTCAAAGTCCTTTTACACCGAAATGACAGAAGTCATAGGATAGTGATATACACATACTCAGATGGCTATAGTACCGCACACACCAGGTACAAAAGGGCAGTGCATGGTCAGGAGGTCAGTTGTACTCAGGTGATTCATGTGAAAAGGTGTCCGACGTGGTTACGCACGCGTGACGGGAGTTAACAGACTTTCAACACTGAATGGTACGAGGTGCATTCAAGTTCTAAGGCCTCCGATTTTTTTTCTCCGGACTGGAAAGAGATAGAAACAGGCATATTGTTTTAAAATGAGGCTGCGTTCATTGTCAATACGTCCCAGAGATGGCAGCACCGTACGGTAAATGGAATTTTACCGCCAGCGGCGAGATTGAGAACTATTTTAAATACTTAAAATGGCGACGTTTTCCTTACTTGAACAGCGTGCAATCATTCGTTTTCTGAATTTGCGTGGTGTGAAACCAATTGAAATTCATCGACAGTTGAAGGAGACATGTGGTGATGGAGTTGTGGATGTGTCGAAAGTGCGTTCGTGGGTGCGACGGTTTAATGAAGGCAAAACATCGTGTGACAACAAACCGAAACAACCTCGGGCTCGCACGAACCGGTCTGACGACATGATCGAGAAAGTGGAGAGAATTGTTTTGGGGGATCGCCGAATGACAGTTGAACAGATCGCCTCCAGAGTTGGCATTTCTGTGGGTTCTGTGCACACAATCCTGCATGACGACCCGAAAATGCGAAAAGTGTCATCCAGGTGGGTGCCACGAATGCTGACGGACGACCACATGGCTGCCCGTATGGCATGTTGCCAAGCAATGTCGACGCGCAACGACAGCATGAATGGGACTTTCTTTTCGTCGGTTGTGACAATGGATGAGACGTGGATGCCATTTTTCAACCCAGAAACAAAGCACCAGTCAGCTCAATGGAAGCACACAGATTCACCGCCACCAAAAAAATTCGGGTAACCGCCAGTGCTGAAAAAATGGTGTCCATGTTCTGGGACAGCGAGGGCGTAATCCTTACCCATTGCGTTCCAAAGGGCACTACGGTAACAGGTGCATCCTACGAAAATGTTTTGAAGAACAAATTCTTTCCTGCACTGCAACAAAAACGTCCGGGAAGGGCTGCACGTGTGCTGTTTCACCAAGGCAACGCACCCGCACATCGAGCTAACGTTACGCAACAGTTTCTTCGTGATAACAACTTTGAAGTGATTCCTCATGCTCCCTACTCACCTGACCTGGCTCCTAGCGACTTTTGGCTTTTTCCAACAATGAAAGACACTCTCCGTGGCCGCACATTCACCACCCGTGCTGCTATTGCCTCAGCGATTTTCCAGTGGTCAAAACAGACTCGTAAAGAAGCCTTCGCCGCTGCCATGGAATCATGGCGTCAGCGTTGTGAAAAATGTGTACGTCTGCAGGGCGATTACGTCGAGAAGTAACGCCAGTTTCATCGATTTCGGGTGAGTAGTTAATTAGAAAAAAAAATCGGAGGCCTTAGAACTTGAATGCACCTCGTATATGGAGCTAGAGCCGTGGAACACACCATTTAGAAAATCGTTAGGGAGTTCAATATTCCGAGATCCACAGTGTCAAGAGCGTGCAGAAAGTACCAAGTTTCAGGCATTACTTCTCACCATGGACGACCCGGTCGCCGACAGACTCCACTTAACGACAGAGAGCAGCGGCGTTCTCGTAATGTTGCCAGTGCTAACAGATAAGCAACACAGCGTGAAATGACTGGAGAAATTAATGTGAGACGAATGAAAAACGCATGATTTAGGACAGTGCGGTGAAATCTGCGTCGCCAGTGCCTTTTCCAAGAGCACAACACCGCAATACTGCGCCTCTTCTGGGCTCGCGACCGTTGCGGTGGGACGCTAGACGACTGGAAAACCGTGGCCTGTCCCGATTTCAGTTGGTCACAGCTGACGGTAGAGTTAGTCTGCGGCACAGATCTGACGAAGCCATGGATCCAAGTTGTCCACAAGGCACTGTGTAAGCTGGCAGTGGCTCCGTAATGGTGTGGGCTGTTTTTTAGATGGAATGGACTGCGTCCTTTGGTCCAACTGAACCTATCATTAATTGGAAATGTTTATGTTCGCCTACTTAGAGACCATTTGCAGCCATTCATGATCTTAATGTTCCCAACCAACGATGAAATTTTTATGGATGATAACGCATCATGTCACAGGGCAACAATTGTTAGTGATTGTTTTGAAAAACACTCTTGAAAATTCCAGCGAATGATTTGGACACCCAGGTCGTCCCACATGAATCCCATTTATGGAACACAGTCGAGATCTATGTTCGTGCAATAAATCGTACACCGGCAACGCTTTCGCAGTTGTAGAATCGAAATCAATAACGGGCTAAGTACAAAAAGAATGATCCCGAGTTATTCAGATTTTATTGAAGAAACTTCAACAATATTTTTTATTTATTGTCTACAGTAAGAGTCATATAACTATCGATTTTTTTTAGGTTTCTTTACTTTTATCAACGAAAATAAATATTTTTTCTGAAAAACGAAGAACAGGATAAATGACACACCATACAGGTATCGGCAAAAACGAGGTGAGTTCCAATATAAGAAAGCTCAAGCATTGATCAGTTTGCTTAATAATAAACATTTTACAGGTGCACTATCCTGTGATTATGTTAATTTTAATCCTCCTTTTAATTTATAGAGCATAATGCAATTTTAATTGACTAACTGTTCAGAAAATTTCCTATTAGCTACTTTCAAATACGGCAGCATCTGTTCAGATCCTTTTTCTCTTCGGCTGACAATTCATTTTTACATTATTGTGAAAGTAAAAGAATGTTCTTGCGTATGTCAGTGGTAATCCCTTTCTTGAAAAAGTTGTAGGTGCTGCAGCCTTCATAATAGTTTAAAAAAATTTTCTCATCTTGAGGACATCAGATGCATTTTTTTTTTCATTTGACTCCAGCTACATTTGGAAATAATTATATTCACTGCGTTAATGAGGTGGAAATTTTATACATCGACCACGGCCTCTGCATGGAAGTTTCAACTGAAGACAACAAAGGCCGTGAAAGCCTACGTTGCATGATTATGTTAATATATGTTCGGATGTTTCTATTTTGTAACAAAAAAGTCCTCAGGCTGGAGATAGTAACCACAAATGGATTGCTAAGCGTCGCGTTCCCAATAAGTTTTACAAGGGCCTTAGGTACGTTACTGATATTCTTCCAACCACTTAAGTTTTTCAGTCTGAGCGAAATCTCTGACACAAAGCTTTGTGGCATTTAGCCCGCTTTGCCTCACTAGTCAGCCGGCACATACCGCTCAAGCTATATTTCGAGCCTTGTATGCAGTACTGGAAATTATCATTGCGCTTAGCCTGCTTTTCAGGATGTTGGCAACGGTACTTAGCTTGGGTTCACCGGTGTTCCAGCCGCTGTCAGAGTGACACTGATTCTGTTGTGGGTGCAACAAACAGCTTTTATAACCAGGAAACTCGCGTATTTGGCTGTCCGACTCCGCTTGATGAGCAGTGCTAGCCGCTAAACAAGACAATCCTTGCACGGTCTGAATTGTATAAGTATTTGTTTCAGAATTTTCCCCCCTCTCTTTCCAACATCACCAAGTTTCTCGCCCTCAGTTTGTTGGCCTCTCCCTCATACCATCATGCCCACACCGAGGTGATAAATAAAGTTCTATAATCTATACTCAAGCAAATCGAATCATCTTTCATGTTGGCATTAATTCAGACTTCGTGTAAGATCCTTCACGACTTGTTTCTTATAAAAGTCTTCTCAAGATATTGAGGTTTCTTCTAACCATTATTGTGTCTCCGGACACTGCTGCAAACGCTACAAACTCAGCTTTAAGACTCTTGCATTTACAGCCCAGTGGCACCTCTCATTTATGCCGCATGTTTTTCGATCTTTTCCCAACTACTGCGGCATTCCATAAATCAGCCATCATTAATATAATTGTCTCTCAGATAAAGTATTACAATATTTTCTGAATGTCAGATACTACAAAATAAGGAAGCTGTGTAAAATGTCTCATGAAAGGAAATAAATCCAGCTTTAAAAATTTGATTGCCCAAATTAAACACTGTTTTGTGAGACAGCAAAATAGCTATTACGCAGCAGAAAATAAAGTGTTGCCATGTCTTCAAACTGGGGCCAACTGCTTGCTCAATATTGACAAGTGGCTTCGTTTTCCCTTTGTTTGCCTATGTTCTTTAGGTGGAAGTGCATACATCGTACACGATCAGCTGATTTCAGCCTCTGTCGCTGTTTTCAGTTGATCCGTGTGCCAAAGCAAGTCTGGAAAGTATGTGTAAAGTCCCATTTAACCTGCATCTGTAATCAAATGTATTAATCGACAATTAAAACAAATCGAAGAATTACCTTTCAGGATTAACATTTCCGAGCGCTATTAAGTAACAACATTTCGAGCTTATTGCCATTACTTCCGGCTTTTGAATGTGTAGCGTATAAGGCTGGTAGTTGTAAATTTTCCAGTTCAATTCTCGTCGGTAGGGACTTGTTTTCCTTGCATTTTGTGTCAAATGTTAATTAACGAATATTGAATCAGAATCTTTTATTCGTAATTACTGATCGTATGAAAATAAATTACTCCGTGATTCAGACTTGTGAAATGCCTTACCGTTCTGCGAAAAAAAGAATTATATACATCGATAATAATGAATTATATACATCGATAATTCTGTTCAGTCTATATGGATTAAAAATGTTTTTTATCTCTTTGATGTTTCACATATTTAAACCAAATTTTAATTTGTTGTAAATATAAGAATTTTCTTGCGATTAGCAATTAAACTCTAAAGATTATTTATTAAAACTATGATTCAGTGGTAGTCAATTAACAATTCATTTGTAGATAGACATGGAATTTAAATAAAGGTAAAAAGAACAGCTAGGGAGATTCCAAGCAGTGACATCACAATTACAAAACTATCACGATACACATTCGGCTACTGGCGACAATGTTAAAGAATTAAAATGTTTTGTATGTAACAGTCCTGAAAGTGCGAGTATTAGTTGAGGACAAATTGGATGAAAATCAGTGTGGATTTAGGCCTCTTAGAGGTTGTCAGGACCAGATCTTTAGCTTACGGCAAATAATGGAGAAGTGTTACGAGTGGAACAGGGAATTGTATCTATGCTTTATACGTATAGAAAAGGCATATGACCGGGTCCCTAGGAGGAAGTTGTTGTCTGTTCTACGAGATTATGGAACAGGAGGCAAACTTTTGCAAGCAATTAAAGGTCTTTACATAGATAATCAGGCAGCAGTTAGAGTTGACGGTAAATTGAGTTCATGGTTCAGAGTAGTTTCAGGGGTAAGACAAGGCTGTAACCTGTCTCCGCTGTTGTTCATATTATTTATGGATCATATGTTGAATACAATAGACTGGCTGGGTGAGATTAAGATATTTGAACAGAAAATAAGCAGTCTCGCATATGCGGATGACTTAGTTATGATGGCAGATTCGATTGAAAGTTTGCAACGTAACATTTCAGAGCTAGATCAGAAATTTAAGGACTATGGTATGAAGATTAGCATCTCCAAGACGAAACTAATGTCAGTGGGAAAGAGATATAAACGGATTGAGTGCCAAATAGGAGGAACAAAGTTAGAACAGGTGGACGGTTTCAAGTACGTACGAGCACGGGGTCCCGGGTTCGATTCCCGGCGGGGTCAGGGATTTTCACCTGCCTCGAGATGACTGGGTGTTTGTGTTGTCCTCATCATTTCATCATCATCCAGGAAAGTGGCGAAATTGGACTGAGCAAAGATTGGATAATTGTACGGGCGCTGATAACCACGCAGTTGAGCGCCCCACAAACCCAACATCATCATCATCATCACATCAAGTACGTAGGATGCATGTTCTAACAGGATGGCAACATAGTGAAAGAACTGGAAACGAGGTGTAGCAAAGCTAATGCAGTGAGCGCTCAGCTACGATCTACTCTCTTCTGCAAGAAGGAAGTCAGTACCAAGACTAAGTTATCTGTGCGCCGTTCAATCTTTCGACCAACTCTGTTGTATGGGAGCGAAAGCTGGGTGGATTCAGGTTACCTTATCAACAAGGTTGAGGTTACGGATATGAAAGTAGCTAGGATGATTGCAGGTACTAGTAGATGGGAACAATGGCAGGAGGGTGTCCACAATGAGGAAATCAAAGAAAAACTGGGAATGAACTCTATAGATGTAGCAGTCAGGGCGAACAGGCTTAGATGGTGGGGTCATGTTACACGGATGGGAGAAGCAAGGTTACCTGAGAGACTCATGGGCTCAGCAGTAGAGGGTAGGAGGAGTCGGGGCAGACCAAGGAGAAGGTACCTGGATTCGGTTAAGAATGATTTTGAAGTAATAGGCTTAACATCAGAAGAGGCACCAATGTTAGCACTGAATAGGGGATCGTGGAGGAATTTTATGACTATGCTCCAGACTGAACGCTGAAAGGCATAATGTCTTAAATGATGATGATGATGTTGATGATGATGATGATGATGATGATGAGTCCTGAAAAATAGTACAAAGGAAAACGCACTTAACTGAGTCGTGCTGGTTTGGGAAATGATATCCACGCAAAGAGCTTTAAATCGTGTAAGTGCGGAGAAAATCAAAGAGAGCGAGTTGACATAATCCCCTTGAAGCTGCCGGCTGCTGTGACTGAGCGGTTCTAGGCGCTTCAGTCCGGAACCGCGCTGCTGCTACGGTCGTAGGTTCGAATCCTCCCTCGGGCATGGATGTGTGTGATGTCCTTAGGTTAGTTAGGTTTAAGTAGCTCTGGGGGGACTGATGACCTCATTGTTAAGTCCCATAGTGCACAGAGCCATTTCAACCATTTTGAACCTTTGCAGCTTGCCAAATACTGTGTGCAAATGAATGGTAACAGAATTGCGCGTTTGTGAAGCAATAACGATCAAATAGCGGAAAATGTAGATACTTATAAAAGTGTTCAGCAATGGATACTAGTAACCTAGTCACACAGACTCGATATCCTCCTGCCGCAGACCTATTATATCGAATGTACGCAAACAACTGAGCCAGCCTATTTAGTGACGAAGGTGCGCGCTTCGAAGCCGGCTTCCCGCGGCGCTGTAGTGCCGTTTGTGTTGTCTACCCCGCAGGCGCTGGAGACGCTCAACAGCAGCAGCTCGGGCGGCGGCGGCGGCCGGCGCTACTCGCTGGAGGACTTCTCGGAGGGCGTGTACCGCACCGAGCCGACCACGGGCACGCAGTACGAGCTGTACTTCCGCGCGGGGCGGCCGGGCGCGGCCCGCGTGTCGCTGGCGCGGCCGTTCGCGCCCCTGCAGGCGCTCGCCGTGGAGCCGGTGCCGGCGGCGGGCCGCGACAAGCCCGTGGTGCACGTGCTGCTGCCGCTGGCCGGACGCACCGCCGCCTTCCGCGCCTTCATCGACAAGTTCGTCCGCATCGCTCTCCGCAACGACCGCAGGTAACCCGCCGCCGACCTCCTCACTCCGCTCTGAAAAGCGTACGGGCGTGTACATTTCCGGAAAGCTTTTGACACCGTTCCCCACAAGCGACTTTTAATCAAGCTGCGGGCCTATAGGGTATCGTCTCAGTTGTGCGACTGGATTCGTGATTTCCTGTCAGCAAGGTCGCAGTTCGTAGTAATAGACGGCAAATTATCGAGTAAAACTGAAGTGATATCAGGTGTTCCCCAGGGAAGCGTGCTGGGACCTCTGCTGTTCCTGATCTATATAAATGACCTGGGAGACAATCTGAGCAGATCTCTTACGTTGTTCGCAGATGATGCTGTAATTTAGCGTCTAGTAAGGTCATCCGAAGACCAGTATCAGTTGCCAAGCGATTTAGAAAAGATTGCTGTATGGTGTGGCAGGTGGCAGTTGACGCTAAATAACGAAAAATGTGAGGTGATCCACATGAGTTCCAAAAGAATTCCGTTGGAATTCGATTACTCGATAAATAGTATAATTCTCAAGGCTGTCAATTCAACTAAGTACCTGGGTGTTAAAATTACGAACAACTTCAGTTGGGAAGACCACACAGATAATATTGTGGGGAAGGCGAGCCAAAGGTTTCGTTTCATTGGCAGGACACTTAGAAGATGCAACAAGTTCACTAAAGAGACAGCTTACACTATACTCGTTTGTCCTCTGTTAGAATATTGCTGCGCTGTGTGGGATCCTTACCAGGTGCGATTGACGGAGGACATCGAAAGGGTGCAAAAAAGGGCAGCTCGTTTTGTATTATCACGTAATAGGGGAGAGAGTGTGGTAGATATGATACGCGAGTTGGGATGGAAGTCATTAAAGCAAAGACTTTTTCGTCGCGGCGAGATCTATTTACGAAATTTAAGTCACCAACTTTCTCGTCCGAATGCGAAAATATTTTGCTGAGCCCAACCTACATAGGTAGGAATGATCATCAAAATACAACAAGAGAAATCAGAGCTCGAACAGAAAGGTTTAGGTGTTCGTTTTTCCCGCGCGCTGTTCGGGAGTGGAATGGTAGAGAGATAGTATGATCGTGGTTCGATGAACCCTCTGCCAAGCGCTTAAATGTGAATTGCAGAGTAATCATATAGATGTAGAGCCAAAACATTATGACCACAGCCCACCGCAAGATTCAGTGCCACCTGATCACATTGCGATAACGTATCGAAAGCGCATAAGCGGGGCAGAAACGAATGGAGAATCGTTCTACCGATAAGACGGGAGGTAAATGAGGAACCTCGCTGACATAAGCCACTTCAAGAAAGCGTCTGGCAACAATCATCGCGCTACTGTCGCGTGCACCTATTGAAACTGGTTGAAGTGAAACCACACGTAACTAGATGTTGGGCGTCACGCGTTATCGCAGAACGTGGAGGCATGAAGCTAGCCTGCTCTGCCGTGATCTTTGGCAGATCTGACAGGAGAGAACAGCTCCGCTACGGGGCACTGTTCACTGCACATTGTTGAATGTGGGGCTCTGCACCAGACGACCACTGCATTTTCCCATGTTGACACAATTACATCGTCAGTTTCGATTGCAGTGGGCACTGAATCACCAAAATAAGACCGTGGATCAATGTACGGGCCTCTTGAGGAAGAAGGAACATATTTCAAACATTTATTACTTCCAAACTACAAAAGATACAAACAAAATTCCAACGCTCCTGGAAAGAAGGTTCAAATTTTTATGCGTTCAGTGTGACCACCATGTGTTACACGACAAATATCTGCTATTGCAGTCTCTCTCGGAGTTTTCCGCTGATGAATTCTTCTCAGGTTATCAGCCGAATGGTGGCGTCGTCTTGTCGCAACGTTTCAATGCGACTCGTACCCATCATCTTCTGGGGGGGCTACGAAACTCATTGAAACGTTGCGACAATACGACTCCACCACTCGGCTGATAATCCTAGAAGGATTCGTCAGGACAAATATCAAAACGGAGGCTCATTTCCTGCCACGCACAAAGTAGCTGGTCTCTCGGTATCAAATTCACAACTTCAACAATGCGATGTTACAGACTTTCAAGAGTGTCAGACGGGGGGGGGGGGGGGGGGGATAAAAAGGCGGTCTTTTACGTAACCCCACAGATAAAAGTAAGAAGGTGTGAGATCCGGAGTTCTGGGAGGCCAACGGCGATGAAGTTCATCTTCTCTAAGGAAGTCCAACGTTACCTGAACGAGACCAGCTGCTTCGTGTGTGGCAGGGAATCAGCCACCGTTTTGATCTTTGTCGTGTAACACATGGTGCTCACATTGAATGTATAAAAATTTCAACTTTTCCCTTTCCGGTAACGTTGAATTTGTCTTTCTATGAAACTTCCTGGCAGATTGAAACTGTGTGCCGGACCGAGATTCGAACTCGGGACCTTTGCCTTTCGCGGGCAAGTGCTCTACCAACTGACCTACCCAAGCACGACTCATGCCCCGTCCTCACAACTCTACTTCTGCCAGTACCTCGTCTCCTGTGGCTCTGAGGACGGGTCGTGAGTCGTGCCTGGGTAGGTCAGTTGGTAGAGCACCTGCCCGCGGAAGGCAAAGGTCCCGAGTTCGAGTCGCCGTCCGGCACACAGTTTCAATCTGCCAGGAAGTTTCATATCAGCGCACACTCCGCTGTAGACTGAAAATTTCATTCTTGTCTTTGTATATTTTGTTTTTTGGAAGAAATAAATGTTTGAAATCCGTTCCTTCTTTTTGAATAGCCCTGTAAATGCGTCGTCTGGTCGGATGAGCCACGTTTCCTGTTACATAAGGTTGATCGTCTTCTTGGGATATGCCAGCTCACAGGCCAGAGTCTGTTCAAAACGTGCCTCGCACCAGAGACGCTAGCCATTCACGTGGTATTCTTTGGGACCTGTGTTAGTAATCGATGGCACCATCACATTTGTGAACAACGTGAGCGTTATTAGGGACCACTTACCTACCTTCTTTCTTGATACCTTCCACGACGGAAATGGCATCTTCCATCATGATAAATGTCCGTGTCACAAGACCACATCTTGATACAATTGTCAGATAATATACTAGTGAACTCTCGTTGATATCTTGGCATCAAATTCACCTAATTTGAACATGATGGGACACGTCTGCGACGCTACAGGACGCCGGCTCCAAGCCCACAAACCGACGGCCCATAATTTACTGGAGTTCCGCGACCTGTGGGTACAGGTCTGTCGACACTTACCTCTATAAACCTACCAAGGACTTGTCCAATTCCATGCAGAATCTCTGCTCCATTACATTCCACAGGTGGACCAATCTGCTACTGTGGCGGTCGTTGTAACGTTTTGGCTCATTTCTATAGTTTATCACTATTATACTCTCATTTGTTACATTCACATTTCTTCCCTCTACAAAGCTGCCATAAATCCTTGCCAGAGATGTGGGATACCTGCCTTAGACAAAGTTACCACAAATTCTTCCACAAGCCAGCATTAATATCAAAACCCCCAGTAGTGTCGACATTCGTCCCCACCTTACGTAACTGAGAGCAATGACAAAACCTGCAGGATTCCTCCTTCTCTTATAACTGCTTTTAGTGAGGGGAAACATGAAACCACTAAATGTTGTGAGGTACAATTAAGGCTGACGCTACTGCTCCGGCTGCCATATAACCCCTGCAGTGTTATGTCGCCTGAAATACTAAATTACGTGTTTCGAACTTCACAGGTCGTTGTAACATCTACGAGACAAGTTTAAAATTTGAAAGAGGAGTTACACATAATACGTCAAAACTAATATAAAATAAAACAAAAAGATGTCATTCCATACTACAGATGTCCACTACTACGAAAATCACATCAGTCTTGAATGTAAGTGAGGAGGGTCCTGTCTACAAAAGATAATCCTCTGACGGGCTAATAACTAAATATTAATGTATGTTGACATTTATGAAATAAAATTTAAAAGAGCATTAAGTACGTCAGCCAATAAAATGAATAAGATTGCATTACAAAGTGTGTCATTACCATATGACAGACGTGTTCCTAAAATTACTACCTGTCATCGTCAGGATCGAGAGAAGTAATGTCAAAGTGTAATTTTATACATAAATTTTTGAATCTATTTTAAAGCTTTTAACTGTCTAGGTCGTAACTAAATAACAACTAGCTTCTGTTGAAAAAATGTACCCCCTTCAGATCTGAAAAGAGTTAGCAAACAGGAAATTGCTATAACTGACAAGATCTTACATTGGCGATAATTTAAGACAAAAAATTTTATCTCAGTACTTAAATAAAGAGACATAACCTACCCAGTTTGGTGAGGAATTAGTGTTCCCATATGTAAAACGGATAAAACATGACATCTGAATTGCAAGACCCATTCTTCAAAAATTATATAAAACAGAAATTAGTGTACCACAGTTTACTCGCACGAACGAGATATGTTCATTAGAAATAGAACCTATGAAGAGAGGAGCGACAAAGTTCTTTTAAATGTATAAAAGTAAGGAAATAAAATCGAAATGACCTAGAACAGACAGAAATATAACACAAATACAAAAACAGTCTACGTTATCCGAAACAGTTATTTAGCTATAAAAGCAGGCATACCATCATGAATGAAAAGGCACACAAGTGATTTGAAAATAAATATGTATCGGGACATTTGGATCCTCAGGTTCTCATTTCCTTAAGGAAAGCTTGGTTCAGCCTACCCGGATATGTGAATTCACAAAACGAAAGCAGTCATGCGTCTTGAAATTGTCATCATTGCTTTGAAAATATGTCAGAGCTTTTTTGTGACATCTTTGTAAAAAATTTGCTCACTTTACTTGTCACCCCAAATCTGGGTAAAATGAGCTTTCGACGAAATCCTCCATGCCCTGAACAACTGAGTGTCGTCTTTGCTGTTGTGGTGACCCTTTATAGCCCACAGATGGCTTGTGATTGGTCGGCGTGCGTGATCAGTTCATGTTGTCAGAGACTGCTTTCATATCTGGGTCGGTGGTGCCATTGTTCTCATTGGAACGTAAACAATTTAGCACATTTGTCCGTATCTTCTGAGCATCGAGAGCTCGCTTTCAGGCATTACTAAGATTATAGGCTCTATCACGATTGAAGTTGTTCTCGGACATTATAATTTCAGCTGCTGATTTAATAACAGAAACCCCGTGCGTAGAAACATCAGACATGATTTCAGCTTCACCAAATATTATTCTGTTTTTATTTGTGACGCGGTGCTTAGTAACTGCTGATTTCTCAAATTCTTATTTTCTTAATGTCCCTGTGGTTTTCTGCATAGCGATGGGTTACAATACAGGCAGACTGAACGATGTAAGTGTCGTTGCTTCCTGACTCGCAAGGCATCTTATAAATCCCAGGGACGTGATGCCAATAAATTATTATAGAGAACCTGGAACCGAGGTTGACGAGAGCTCACGCATTCCTTCCTTAGTTGGTCATAAAACAGGAGTTACTCATCTTATTCTCGGGACTCTTTCTGTACTGCCACATGTAGTCCAGCAGAATGGAAGAAACACTATGGTGCATCGTCACTGATTGTTCAACATCATCGCGTTTTTGTTTCTTGGAGAGCAATTCGTTTGTCACTGTAACGTAAAGCCATTCTTTCGAGACACTTATTTCGGATGTAAATCTCGGAGGTTTATGGGTACCGTCGGTGACTAGTTATCAAAACGTCCTGCTTCCCGGATTCAAACCTCGCCACAACTCAAAGTTAGAATAAAAATAATCAGTAATGGCGGCCGAAGGCTTATGGCATAAGAAGTCGTCCTCGTTCTGCCAATGGCCTTGTCAAAAGGGTCACAGGGGGAGGTTCATTGGACTCTCTTGATGTTGAGGTGGGAAACTGCCGCTAAAGACGGAAGAATCAGCAATGATGAATGGCATGAGAACGCAGAAGGGAACGGAAATCGCTGCATTAAAGACACATAATGTGTATCCACACGACATGTGGCCTGTAATCGAAAAAGTGTCATGATGATCTCTCCATTGTCAAAAGATTCTGGAATAGTCCCCCGTTCGAATGTCCGGGAAGGGACTGCCAAGGGGGAGCTGACCATGAGAAAAAGAGTGAATAACCAACGAAAGGATAACGTTCTACGAGTCGGGGAGTGGAATGTCAGAAGCTTGTAAGTAGCAATAAAGCTAGAAAATCTGGAAAGGGAACTGCAAAGGCTCAATCCAGGTATAGTGAGGGTCACTAAAGTGAAATGGAAAGAAGACAAGGATTTCTGGTCAGCCGGACATAGTGATATCAACAGCATCGGAAAATTATATTACTGGAGTAGGATTCGTTATGAATAGGTAAGTAGGACGGAGAGTGAGCTACTGAGAACAGTTGATCTCATCATATTCGACAGCAAGCCAACGCTGACAACGATAGTTCAGGTATACATACCAATGTCGCAAGCAAAAGATGAAGAGATTATATGCTGTTGTTGAACAGGTGATTCGTTATGTACAGGGAGATGAAAATCTAATAACAATGATGGTTTGGAACGGGATTATTGGGGAAGGAATAGAAGAAAGGGTTACTGGAGACAGTAGGAATGAGAGAGGAGAAAGACTGAGTTTAATAAATGTCAGATGGTAATAGCGAATAATCTTTTCAAGAATCACAATGGAAGAGATATACTAGGAAAAGATCTGGAGATACTGAGAGATTCCAGCTGTATCACATCATGGTCAGACCGAGATTGGAACATAAGGCGTATCCAAAAGCAGATGTAGACAGATCACACCTTAGTAATGCTGAAGAGTTGACTGATGTTTAAGAGAATTTTCCGGAGTAATCAATATGGTAAGAAGAGTATACTGAAGTTGGATCTTCCATCAGTCTCAAATTGATAAACAATTCTCAAGAATCGGTCGAACAACCACCTTGTAGACCACTTCTTTACTAGATCTATTAATTTCCTTGACATGCTTCCTATGAACCTGATTTTCCAAGGACTTCGTTGCTCTGGTTAGTCACTCACAGAATTTGACAGTGGTTACTGTTTACATCAATTTTTCATCATTAACCTAATTGTACAGCAATTGTTCATCAGTTACGTAGTTGTACGATAATAGGTTTCTTTTCCCATGTATGCGCAATATGTTACATTTACTTACGTTCAGGATCAGCTGCCACTCCCTGTGCCACTCATTACTCATCCGTAGGTTCTTCTGCAAATTGTTGCTATATTCTGGCGCTCCTACTTTCTTATAGACAACCACATCATCGGTGAACAGCATTAAACATGTTCCGACGTATTCCCCTAGATCATTTATATACACTGTAAATATTAATGATCCTATCATACTTCTGTGGGGTAGTCCCGAAATTACCTTCACATCTGTCGATTTTGTTCCGTTAAGAGCGAAGCGTTGAGCTCTGTCTGCGAGAAAGTCTTGAATCCAGTCGAAAATCTGGTCCAATATTAGGTAACCTTTTTTTTCTTTTTCTCACCAAGCATCAGTGCGAAACATGGTCAAAAGTCTTCCTGAAGTCGAAGAACACGGCATCAACCTGAGTGCAAATGTCTACAGCGCTATAGATCTCGCGAAGGAAAAGAACCAGTTGAAATTTCACAAGATCTCTGTTTGCAGAATTCATATCGATTTTTATAGAAGAGATTTTCTTTCTTCAAAAACATCAAAAGAGATTTTCTTTCTTCAAAAGCATCACTATGCATAAGCAGAAAACATGTTCCATAAATCTGCAACAGGTTGACGTCAACGATATAGGCCTATAATTATCTGCATCTCTCCCACGATCCTTCTTGGAAACGGGAATGACCTGCGATTTTTCCTAGTCGCTACTTAACCCCCCCCTCCCCCCCGGTTGCTCCAGATACTAAGATTAATATTGTGGGGACCGTATTACCCAATTCGGAAGAAGGAATTCAGTATTTTGGCCTTCTCTGTGTCATTTCCCGTTTCGATACCATTATGGTAACGCGGTGACTGGATAGATGATTTCGAACCGTTAACTGATTTTACATAACACCAGACTCTCTCAGGGTTTTTAGTCAGATAGGTCGACTAAATTTACTTTCGAATTCACTGAATGCTTCTCTCATTGCTCTCCTGACTTTGATTTTTGCTTCATTCAGCTTTTTTTTCTCAGCTAGGTTTCTACTTCTCTTAAATTCTTTAGGGAATGAAATAAACAGGAAGTGCAGCACAGACAAGGCGAAATGGATGCAGCAAATACGTGAAGAAATCGAAAAAGCAGTGATCGTATGGAGGATTGTCTCAGCAGACAGTAAAGACAAAACAACCTTCCGCGAAACAAAAAGCAAGTGTGCTAACATTAAGAGTGCAATGTGAATTCCATTGTTTAAGACGTAGGGTAGAGAAGATAGCTGAAAAGAGTGCATTCAATACCCCTATAAGGGGGGAGGATATATTTCCTGTCACGGGAGAAGAAATTGGAATCCATAAGAAAGACGTAGGGGATACAGTATAACAGAACGAATTTAAAATAGCTCTGGAAGAATTGGGGAATTGGCAAGCAAATGACCACTCAATTTGGCGTGTAGAATCTTTGAGACAGGCGACGTACCATGAGACTTTCGGAAAAGTATCGTCCACACAATTCCGGAGATAGCAAGGGCAAATCAGTGCGAGAACTACCGTACAATCAGCTTAACAGCTCATGCATCCAAGTTGCTGACAAGGACGATATACCTAAGAATGGAAAAGATTGAGGATCTTCCAGGTGAAACAGTTTGAGTTTATGAAAGCTAAAGGCGCAAGAGAGGTAGTTCTGACGTTACGCTTGATAGAGGTAGCAAGACTGAAGAAACACAAAGACGCGTTCATTGGACATGTAGACCTAGAAGAAGCGTTCGACAATGTAAAATGGTGCAAAAGACTTCTAGCAATTCTGGAAAAAATAAGAGTAAGCTAGGGGCAAAGATGGGTAATATACAGTCTGATGAATTCTTCTCGGGTTATCAGCCGAATTATGGCGTCGTCTTGCTGCAACGTTTCAATGAGTTTCGTACCCATCATCTTCTGGCGAAGTGGTAGGTCTCACTTCGCCGAGAAAGACTGCAATCGCCAATATACAGTCTGTACGAGAACCAAGAGGGAGCAATAATATTGAAAGGCCCATAAAGAAATGCTCGGATTAGAAAGGTGTAAGACAGAGATACAGTCTCTCACCCCTACTCTTCAGGTTATACACAGAAGAAGCAATGATGAAAATAAAAGACAGGTTCAAGAACGAGACTAAAATTCTTGGTGAAAAGATATCAGTGATAAATAAAATTAGCTGATGATATTGCTGTCCTCAGCGATAGTGAAGAATAATTACAGGGTTTGTTGAATGAAATAAACAGTCTAACGAGTACAGAATGTGTATTGAGAGTGATCCGGAAAAAAAACATAAATAATGAGAAGCAGTAGAAATGAGAATAGCGCGAATCTTAATATCGAAATTGGCAGTCACGAATTAGGTGACGTTATGGAATTCTGTTGTAGGTGACGTTTTGGAATTCTGTTATCTTGACAGCAAAATAAGTCATAATGTACGAAGCAAGATGGGCATAAGAAGCAGATTAGCATAGGCATAAAGGGCAAGAGAAGTCTACTGGTATCAAACATAGGTCTCAATTTGAGGAAGAGACTTTTGAGAAATCTGGAGCACAGAATTGTATGTTGGTGAAGCATGGACAGTGGGGAAACGGCAACAGAAGAAAACTGAAGTGTTTGTGGTGTGGTGCCACAGAAGAAAGTTGAAAATCAGATGGACTGATAGGACAAGAACTGAGGTAGCTCTCCACAGAATTGGCGAGGAAAGGAACGTATGGAAGACATTGACAAGAAGGGACATGTGTTAAGATACCAGTGAATAACTTCCATAGTACTACAGGGAGCCTTTGGATAGTAAAAACTGCAGAGGAAGATAGAGATCGGAACAGATTCGGCAAATAGTTGAGGACATAGGTTGCAAGTATTACTCTGACATGAAGAGTGTAGCGCTGGAGATGAGTTCATGGCGGGTCGCATCAGTCAGAAGACTGGTAATTCAAGAAAACGGAGTCCACGTGGTACCTGTCTCAGATAGTTTTAGCTCTGTGTATTAATGTATTTAAATCAGCACTCTTCTGGACAGGGTGATGCAAATTTTGTGCACTGAGAAATAAATCAGTGTGCCTTGGTTTGCAAAGTGGACGAGCCACCTGTCCGATTTTCGTTCAACCAGAACACCTAAAATTGGCAGCTTTCCTTCTCTCTCTGTTTCCATAGTAAACTGAATGATCGGATACATGGCAGAGTATCGACGTCTTCTGGCTATAACATAGAAGTGTTGTCAATATATCGATAAAATGAAAACTGGCGAAATGAAGCTAAGTTTAAAGAGCTTCCCTCGTAGTACTGTGTAAAGGAGTTGGTAACTCTTGGAGGCACTGGAGAAGCCATGTCCATCCTGTCGACAGGTGGTCATGAAAGCATGGCCGGACAACCTTACGGTTTTAGGAAAGTGGTTTGTCAACAGTTTAACTGTGTCCTCCATAGGAATTTTTGCAAATAGAAGGACGACAGACAACCCGACTAAAATATCGTTTGGCCCGGTTCTGATTTGCTTGATAATGTCAGTGAAGATCTGAGAATTTTTAATTTGATGGTCGCAGCGTCCAGCTGTGGGAGTCCTTAAGGAGGTGAGGTACCTGGCTGTTCTGTAAATGAGGGAACCAGTAGTACTAATGATGCGTTGTAGTGAAACCCCTCCTTTATGGAATTTAGGCAAACTGTACTGCCTGGACGGTCTATAAGCTGGATCGCTGTTGTTCTTCTCGACGACTTCAGTTAGATTTCAGCAGCTCCACTGTTCTCTTACATGAAAGAGTTTGGTCGCGCTTATGTATTGTGTGCGTTTTGTCCTGCAACAAGTACGATACTTTAAGACACTACCTAGCATTAAGATTGCACGTGGAATATCCCTTGTCAGCCTAAAATACAATTCGATTTTCATCCTTCCGGAAAACCCAAAGCCTCTCCCGCCCTGTTCTGCTAATTTTTGATTTAGGACTCATGGCTATGGCTAAAAAGCGACTTGTGGCTGATATCCTGTGAGAGATTCCGTAACGCCCATCCCAGTCCACTAATAAGCCTCACAATACGCAACTTGTGAGGCATAGGGGTGAAATTCAATCCTCCATTCACGACCGTAATAGTTCCTTCTTGAACGAGACGTTGATGACAATGTGTGCCGCTCCGTGACATGACGTCAGTCTTTACTTAAATACCAAGCGATCAGTTTGTCGTTTGCTTTGCAGCAGACCTGTTAAGATTAGCTCTATTGAGGGTTGCCTTGTTAGCATTAATCCACTCCCAATAGAAGAGTGGCAGAGTTACAGATAAAAAGAGGTGGCAATTACATGGACTATGTCCATTAGATACAGTTAGTACCTTGTATGTCTTGCTTTATTTAAACGGGATAGCAACTATTATTTTAATAGTGGGTGGGATCCAACTCTCAACGCTGCAAGACACGGAGAAGTGCGCTAAATTGTTTATGTTCCTACAAATCGCTGAAACCACTTGTGCGGACATGGACACAAGTGCATGGCAAAACCATATAATGATAACATTCGGCGATCAATGACAAGCCAACTATAGGTTACAAATTGTCATCACACCAGCATAAATGACAGCCTGCTGCTTCTGACGAAGACGATGAAAGAATCTGTGGGCAGTTCGAGATTTTACCCTTGAGTTGACGCAACAAATGAACCGAGAATGGAGGTTGCCCACCTTGTATATTTCTAGTAAAAGTGGAATACCTCGGAGAGTTACAGTCCAGTAGTCTTTAATGTGTATTGCTGGCGGTGGGGTTGACACAATGGTTGAGGTGCAACTGATAATGCAGAAGCGTTACATACGTGCAAGCAGCAGCCGATGGCGACGCACGGGTGGCTTTCAGTAAGTAATGCAACACTTTTTTTGTCGGGCGAGTTTCGGTTGAAAAAATGCTTAATTTGTTGTGAGACATCGTGGAATATTCTCGCTTGAGCCCCTGTAGTTTCATGAGGTTCCGGCAGTTGGCGATGCTATATATTAGCCTTCAAAATGGCGATCGTTACAGAGCTGCTTTCCAGGCAGAGAGCTGTCACTGAGTTTCTTCTGGCGGAAAACCAGCTGATCTCATAAATTCATGGGCGCTTGCAGAATGTGTACGGGGACCTGGCAGTGAACAAAAGCACGGTGAGTCGTTGAGAGAGACGTCTGATATCATCGCAACAACGTCGAAAAATCTCCCGCTTGCAGGCCGACTGCACACAGCCGCATTGTTGGAACGTGGGGACACTCTCATTCGAGGTGGTCAACGGATCACAATCAGTTTCTTCGCTGCACAATTGGACGTCTTTGTTGGTAGAGCTGACATACTCGTCCACCAGTTGCTGTACTCAAAGATGTGTGCCCGACGGGTAAAAAGCAACGAAGGACCATCACTGGTGAAATTCGACCATTTGCCGAACACTGTCACAGGCGATAAAACATGGGTTCATCATTTCGAATGGGAGACAAAACGGCAATTCATGGAATGGCGCCATACTACATCTTCTCCTAAGAGAAAGACCAGAGCCGGTAAAGTCATGGCGACCGTCTCCTGGGACTCTGAAGCGGTTATTCTGTCTGATGCCCTCCATCAAGGTGCAACGATGAACTGTATTTTAGTACCCTCAGGAAATTAAAGAAACGAAATCATTGCGTTGGTCGCCACAAAAATGCAAACGAACTTCTCCATATCCGCGACAACGCAAGCCTTGACACAAGTGTGTGTACCCTTCAGGAGCTCACAAAACTTATTGGGACTGTTCTTCGTCATCCACCCTGAATCTCGCACCTACCAACTTCCGTCCGTCTGGCCCAATGATGCATTCCGCGGGAAGCAGTACGTGGCTATTGGGGAGGCTATTGATGCAGCGATGCGCTGCCTCCGACGTCGACTAGTAGAGTTGTACCATCGGGCATACAGGCCGTCCCAGTAAGATGGCGTGAGTCCATCGCATTGAACGGAGATATCTAGAAGGGTGGGGAAATACATGGTGTAGAGCAGTGGTTCCCAACAGGTGGTCCGAGGACCCCCAGGGGTCCGCAAGCTATGCCAGAGGGGTCCGCAAGATGCTATTAGAATAAAAAATATATTAAATATATTTCGTAATATGGACTCAAAGGTCAGATTGAACTCATGTCATTAAGAACTGAAAATTATAACTGTATACTGATGGAGTACTCTGTTGTAACTGTATTTTTCAAATAAATAATACCTCGAATGAAATTAGTGATTTCTTATTTTTCACACATGTCTACTCAATGCAATCTCAAGTATAGTACACTTGAAAGACCAGTACACTCAGTTTCAATTTTTTCCTGTCGTTTTCAGTTCATACTCAATTTTTATTTTTTTAAGGAGTTTATTATACTAAACTCCCAGATTTTAAGACAAAGATTTTGACCAATAATAAAAAATTTAACAGTAACAAAAGTGGCTAAATTGAAAAAGTTGTAAGCTCAACATTTTTCCAGTAATGAATACGTCAATGTTTGTTCTAAGTATCAAAAATACACTCCTGGAAATGGAAAAAAGAACACATTGACACCGGTGTGTCAGACCCACCATACTTGCTCCGGACACTGCGAGAGGGCTGTACAAGCAATGATCACACGCACGGCACAGCGGACACACCAGGAACCGCGGTGTTGGCCGTCGAATGGCGCTAGCTGCGCAGCATTTGTGCACCGCCGCCGTCAGTGTCAGCCAGTTTGCCGTGGCATACGGAGCTCCATCGCAGTCTTTAACACTGGTAGCATGCCGCGACAGCGTGGACGTGAACCGTATGTGCAGTTGACGGACTTTGAGCGAGGGCGTATAGTGGGCATGCGGGAGGCCGGGTGGACGTACCGCCGAATTGCTCAACACGTGGGGCGTGAGGTCTCCACAGTACATCGATGTTGTCGCCAGTGGTCGGCGGAAGGTGCACGTGCCCGTCGACCTGGGACCGGACCGCAGCGACGCACGGATGCACGCCAAGACCGTAGGATCCTACGCAGTGCCGTAGGGGACCGCACCGCCACTTCCCAGCAAATTAGGGACACTGTTGCTCCTGGGGTATCGGCGAGGACCATTCGCAACAGTCTCCATGAAGCTGGGCTACGGTCCCGCACACCGTTAGGCCGTCTTCCGCTCACGCCCCAACATCGTGCAGCCCGCCTCCAGTGGTGTCGCGACAGGCGTGAATGGAGGGACGAATGGAGACGTGTCGTCTTCAGCGATGAGAGTCGCTTCTGCCTTGGTGCCAATGATGGTCGTATGCGTGTTTGGCGCCGTGCAGGTGAGCGCCGCAATCAGGACTGCATACGACCGAGGCACACAGGGCCAACACCCGGCATCATGGTGTGGGGAGCGATCTCCTACACTGGCCGTACACCACTGGTGATCGTCGAGGGGACACTGAATAGTGCACGGTACATCCAAACCGTCATCGAACCCATCGTTCTACCATTCCTAGACCGGCAAGGGAACTTGCTGTTCCAACAGGACAATGCACGTCCGCATGTATCCCGTGCCACCCAACGTGCTCTAGAAGGTGTAAGTCAACTACCCTGGCCAGCAAGATCTCCGGATCTGTCCCCCATTGAGCATGTTTGGGACTGGATGAAGCGTCGTCTCACGCGGTCTGCACGTCCAGCACGAACGCTGGTCCAACTGAGGCGCCAAGTGGAAATGGCATGGCAAGCCGTTCCACAGGACTACATCCAGCATCTCTACGATCGTCTCCATGGGAGAATAGCAGCCTGCATTGCTGCGAAAGGTGGATATACACTGTACTAGTGCCGACATTGTGCATGCTCTGTTGCCTGTGTCTATGTGCCTGTGGTTCTGTCAGTGTGATCATGTGATGTATCTGACCCCAGGAATGTGTCAATAAAGTTTCCCCTTCCTGGGACAATGAATTCACGGTGTTCTTATTTCAATTTCCAGGAGTGTAGAAAACGTATAAAAGACTCTTAATTTGGCTTTTTTAGGTACTTGATACTGTGATATGGGAAGGTACCAATCATGCCCGATGAGGGGGTCCTCGAGAAAATTTTGTTGGGAACCCCTGGTGTACAGAAATCCTAAATAAAACCAACCTGTTGTCAGAAAGAAATGTGTTGCTTTACTCTCGTATCGTTCGCCTCTGGTACTTAGAGTAGAGACGAAGTACCAGCATCGCCCCGCCGTGTGTTGGTGCAGGGTGCAGCTGACGGTGGTGTACTTCGGCGAGGAGGGCCTGGCGGAGGCGCGCGCCGCCATGTCCCGGGCGCTCTCGCTGTCGCTGGCGGCGCGCTCCCCCTCCGCCCCCGCCTCCGCCTCCGCCGGCACCGGCGCGCCGCCGCCGCCCCCGCACCGCCGCCCCCAGCACGGCGAGGAGCCGCTGCGGTTGCTGGCGCTCAACGAGTCCTTCTCCCGCGGCCGCGGCCTGCGGGTGGCCGCCGAGCGCGCCGCCCCCGGCCGCCGCGACGCGCTGCTCTTCATGTGCGACGTCGACGTCGTCTTCAGCGCCCGGTTCCTCGACCGCTGCCGCTGGAACGCCCGGCCGGGGAAGAAGGTAGGCAATAGCTGAATACCACAGGCTGCTCCAGCCCGAGCGCCCGGCTTCGCGCAGTCGGGCACCCGCGGACACAGGTAAACACGGGTGGGATGTGAAGTGAAGTGTCGTATGGCTAGGGCCTCCCGTCGGGTAGACCGTTCGCCTGGTGCAGGTCTTTCGAGTTGACGTCACTTCGGCGAACTGCGTGTCGATGGGGATGAAATAATGATGATTAGGACAACACAACATCCAGTCCCTGAGCGGAGAAAATCTCCGACCCAGCTGGGAATCCTTAGGATTGACATTCTGTCACGCTGACCACTCAGCTACCGGGGGTGGACATACGGGTGGGAAAACAGCTGTGGCACAGGCTCTCAGAAGGCCAGGCCGTACTGCACTGACCCAGTGCTTGAGAGCAGGGGGGACCGAGCAGTTCGGGCATGTTCGAAACACTAGCAATATGGCTGCCTAGCTCCGCCTAGCCGGTGCGCCTCTGTCTTGGCCCATGGGACAGCATTAAAACAGCCTGTAGTTCTGTACGGAACACTACGACATTCACTGGCACACACACACAACAGGGCCGCGTACAGTAGCCAGAGGTCCTTTGGCTGAACCTGTAGTGCGAGGCCCAACTGTACAGATGTTGTGGCAATTCAGGCGAATAAATAGCATTTTTTAACCACAGAAGTTATTCGCTGATGTTTTAACACGTTCCAATCAGGTTGTCCCTTTTTCTTTGCTGTGTTTCCCATATCTCACCCCAACAAGAACAGTGACAGATCTAAAAAATGCAATACTAGAGAAAAATCGACTACAGGATTTTATAAAACTTATACTGAAATAGTATAAGCGTTCTCTAAATTTCAAGCAAGTAATTTTACCAGTAGATTCCATTATAGTGTACACAACAGTGCCGGCCGCTGTGGCTGACCGGTTCTACGCGTTTCAGTCCGGAACCACGCTTTAAGTCCCATAGTGTTTAGAGCCCTTTGAACCATTTACACAACAGTAATATGGACATGCAGTTCTGTTCTCGTTGAATGTGAGGAGCTGTTATCAGGTAATTTTTAATTATTTCTTTGAGTTATGTCACTTTTTTATTTTATAAAAATCTGAAATTGTTTTATTACGAAATGCAAAATTGTAATTTATGAAAATTAATACAGCTGAATAAGGGACATCAAATTCCATTGTCCTTTACCTTTCCTTACGGGTCGTTATAGGGCCCCCACTTTTAGGCGGTGGACGAAAAACGCATTTCACTTCATGCTTCCGCAGAACTCCTGGTGGAAATGCTACCTATGTCAGGTGAAAATGTTTAATTAAAACTTCAATAAGAGAACACTGATAACTTCAAAAGTCAAAGCTTATACAAAACTTGATTCCACCGTAATATCCCTCATATCTAATTCTGACTATTAATATGTGTGAATGTAATACTCTATCCTATTTTTGTTTTAATAATATTGTCAAACAAATTTATATCCTATTTTTCAGCACTTATATCCCCATGTCAAACTGGTTACATCAATATCTACAAACATTATTCGCGTCCACGCAAGAATCCAGGACTCTATGAAGGACGCACGTTTCTATTACCTAACCATGTTTGTGGACGGGCTTCAGCTTAACTTTAGCTACAAAGTGTAAAGTGTCATTTAAATTCGACGTAACGTCGTCATCATGATGTACTCCTCACTTGATGCTCTAGCAGTGATGCCACTGGGCCGTGGAGGGATTGCTGGCGTCGCCTTTTGGAATTCGTGGCGCCACTAGCGCCATCTGTCGTGAGACGTCCCTGTGGTTTGAGGCCACCATACCCCCGGGACTTAAGTCCTAGTGACTTTGATTTGGTTCCGAAGATGAAGGAACCACTTCGTGGCATACGCTTGAGAACTTTTCCAGAGATTCGGCACGCAGTAGACCGCTCTATTCCCATCATCAACGCCTTCCACATCACTGCCAACGCGTTCTACACAACGCTGGTGACTACTTTGAAGGACAGTAACAGGTGCAAACATGTAACTCATTTGTACCGGTTGTGAATAAATAGTAGACACTATTTAAGCTCCAACCGTCGTATTTAATTGTACAGGGATTGAATAAAAATAGGGAAACACCGCAAGAAATGCATTCTTGGACATTAATACAGATGGTAGCCAAGCCTGTGGATTGCGCTGCTGTATTTGACAACGAAAGGCAGTTGTGCAATGTGCTCAGTGCGTTGCGAGTCAGTCGTGGTCAGAAAAGAGTTATATGGAGCTGTGATTGCATTATGTCGGAGCTAAGTGAATTCGGACGCGAGAAAATTGTTTGCACTCGCATGGTGGATACTTTCGTAACCAAGAGAATCGAAGTGTTTTGTGTTTCAAGAGGCTCTGTATCGAAGGTTTATATCGCATACAGAGAAAGCGAATAAACATCACCCGCTGAGTCACATCGCGGACGAAATGTTTTGAGCGATCGTGACAGACAGTCATTGAAGAGGACTGTGACTCAAAATACGAAGACGACAGCTGCAGAGGTCACTGCATAACTGAATGTCGCACTGGCGAACCATGTCGGCACCAAAACAGCACGAAGGGAGCTCAGTAAGCTGGGATCTGCAGGGCGAGATGGAATTTAATACCACACACGAGTGATACAATTGCCCATAATAGGAAAACGTGGTGGCGAAGCCACAAAACCTAGGCTATGGAGCAACGGAAGAAATTCATTTGTTCGGATGAGTATTGTTTCACACTGGTTCTAAATCCTGTCCGAGGTTACGACCCGAGAGTGAAACATGGAAGGGGTTCGGTGATGATTTCGGCAGGATATTGTAGTATTCCCTGGGCCCTTTGGTTAAACTGGCTCTGAGCACTATGGGACATAACTGCAGAGGTCATCAGTCCCCTAGAACTTAGAACTAATTGAACCTAACTAACCTAAGGACATCAAACACATCCATGCCCGAGGCAGGATTCGAACCTGCGACCGTAGCGGTCGCGCGGTTCCAGACTGTAGCGCCTAGAACCGTACGGCCACAGCGGCCGGCCCCTATAGTTACTTTGCAATGTCTCAGTCAAGGATCATGCGACCATATTGGCTCATAAACTCCATCACATGGCACAATGTTTGTTACCTAATGGGGAGGCTGTGTTTCAAGGCGGCGGGGTCGCCGTTCTCAGAGCTCACATCGTTCAGATGGATTTTCTGAGCACAAGAATGAATTGTCAAGTCTCCCCTGGCCCCACAACTACCAGATCTGAACGTTATTGAGCGTTTGTGGTCTATTTTGGAGAGGAAGGTGGATGATCGCCACCTCTCCATCATTGTTATTTAAACTCGCTATTATTTTGCAGGAAGAATGATCTAAGATTTCGTCTAAAACTACACAGGACCTGTTTTTATCGATTTCGACACGACTACGACCTGTTTTGAATCCCATTGCCTTTCCTACACCGTGTGTTGCGTTTCTGCTTGTTCTATATTTTTATCAGCCTCCTGTACCTATTTTGCCAGGAGATATTATACATCACTGATGACGCCTAGTATGAATAGAAAAATAGATTTTGTTAGAAACACCACATACTTTGAGTTGCAAAATACGGATTGCCACACGAAAACGTAAGTAAATGCGAAAATAGGCGCGAAAACATCGCGAAAAACTAAATTACATTCTAGAAGATAGGTTAACTCCCAGCAAAAAAGTTAACTCCCAGCAAAAAACTTTTTTCATCAACATCGTTTGGTTGCAGATGACAAGGTACCTGTAATAATTAACACAAAAGTGATCCGGAAAATTTATGTTCATCAAATGTAAAGGTATTTACAAAAAGACATGATCTGTTGTCTGAATTAAAAATTGCATATAATTTTATAATCACTTAAAACATGTTCACATTGCAGAATAAATAAAAACGAAAACCCACTGATGATGGCACAGTGGTGCCGAAACATGTTTGGGTACTGTGAAAAACGGTGTTTTGCGTAACTGGCGGACCTCATATCCAAAAAATTTTAACTGTAAACACGGCCAATGGAAGGAGCTGCAAATCAAAACGACGGATTTTGTATTATCTACATGATAAACATAACTGACAAACAAAGTGGTTTAATTTTTCTTCACCACAGAAGAACTACTAAAATTTTCAAACGATGACGGAAGTCTTAAATTTAAAATGAAACGTGTCGAAAAAAAATCCCATGACACGTTTGTGGAGAGTACGTCAAAATAAGTGGAGAGCGGCAGTCAGCTGCGCCGGCTGGCGATATACCTCACTCGGCGCGGTGTTGACGCCCTCCCGGCGCTCGTGTTTTGTCGCCTCCCCCCCCCCCCCCCAAGCACTGTGTTGCGTCGCTTCCGGCGCAGCGCGGCGTGTGTCGTCACGCGACATGGCGCCGCTTCCGCCGCGAGGCGCGGCTTGTAACCGGAAATTGGACAGCGCGCCGCGATAGTGTTTTGTCGTGTCCGCAAACAGGCGCCGCGTGACGGTGACGTCACGGCCGGTGATTTGCAGCCGATGGGCGGCGCTACAGCCGCCGCTCTGTGGACGGGCCGGTGGGCCGCGCTGCGCTGCCGGGATGTCAGCCGCTCGTCCCACCCACAGGCGTCCGGAAGCCGACTCTCTCTCTTCTCGCGAGCCGCTGCGTTTGTCACACCCCTAACACTTCGTAGTCGATTCTGTAAACAAAGGTTTCTTCGTCAATGAAATCCAGGTCGCCGTAAACAAACCCTTTTCCTGCATTCCTTGACTTCCGGTAACCGTTCGAGACAGTTACGCACTGTCGTTTAACGAAGGAAATATGGTCTTACCGAGTATCGGGACAGATTTTTGACAGGATTCACGACTTTTTATGGAGCAGCATTCAGTACGTTATTCTCAGCAGTACGAAACTGACAGAAGCAAAGGTAATTACTGAAGTACCTAAGGGGAATATTATGGGGCTATTACTGCACACTGACGTAATAAAAGTCGTTGGATAGCGATATACCAACATACAGATAGCGGTGGCATCGCATACACAAGTTACAAAAGGGCAGTGTGCTGACGAAGCTGTCATTTCTACTCTAGTCATTCATGTGAAAAGGTTTCCGACCTGATTACGGCCCACGACGGGTATTAACAGGTAGTTGGAGCTAGACGCACGCGACATTCCATTTCCAAAACCGTTAGAAAGTTCAATATTCCGAGATCCAAGGCGTGAAGAGTGTGCCGTGAACACCAAATTTCAGGTATTACCTCTCGTCACGGTCAAAGCAGTGGCAGACTGCTTTAAGTTAATGAACGAGAATAGCGGCATTTGAGACGAGTTGTCAGTGCTAACAGACAAACAACATTGCTTGAAAAAACCGCAGAAATCAATGTGAGATGTACGACGAAATTATCCCTTAGAGCAGGCTGTTCCAACCGAGCTCCAGGGAGCCGGAGCGCTCCGGAGCGCTCACTGCGGCAGCTCGGAGCCCGCGTGGAGGGGGAAAGCGAACTCACTGCCCCCTGGCCGCATGAAGCCGTAATAATCCGTGCTCAATGACAGCTATGACTAGCCGCGGGAGCTCTGTACCTCTGTTGGAGGATACCTTTCTATTCATTGAGAGGGATGGTCGACCGCAGTGCTTTGTATGTCATAAAGTATTTAATTCTGCGAAGAGGTACAATATACAGAATTAAATACAGTCAGGTAGAAGGCGTTACACGCAGAGAACTGGTAGCCAGGCTTAAGAACGACATACCAGCAGACGTATGTTTAAAAACGGATTCGTAATACGGAGGGTATCAAAACATGCAACATAGTTCGTGTTCTGTAATGCACCAAGAGGCACTGTGTGCTGAAACAGTAGAGCTAGGTGGCGTAATGAAAGATGTCGTGAAGTGTGTGAATTTTGTGCGTCGTCAAAGGATTCCTGAAAGATGTGGAAGCGGAGTATGGGGATATATCTTACCACAGTACAGTTCGTTGGCTGAGTCGTGGAAAAGTTCTTGATGTTTTCTTTGCCATTAGTGAGGAAATAACCCTTTTCTAGAAGTGAAAGGGGAAGAAATGCGTTGTCTGAAAGATATAAAATGGATATCAGACCTGGCGTTCCTAGCTGACATAACTATGCATCTGAATAATTTAAATCTGTCATTGCAAGGCAAAGGGCAGCTAATCGTTGACATGCACGACCAGATCAAAGTGTTCATGGAAAAGTTACGTTTATTTGAGAGGCAGATGAGTAATGGACATCTAACGTTCTTCAATCATCTTGCTTCTTTAAAACTACCTGAAGGTACTACTTTCGGCGATTACCAAGCAAACTTAAAGCAGCTCATCACGTCGTTTGAAACACGATTCCGAGACCTCACTAGTTTGGAAATGGAACTTAAGGTGTTCAGCACTCCTTTTTCAGTTTCCACCGATGACTTGTCATCGTCACTTCAATTGGAGATCATTGATTTGCAAAATTCAACTTTGTTGAAAGAGAGGTACTACAACACGTTGTATTTGTCACGATGGTAGTGTTCATTACAGAAAAAACATTTCCCAAACTTCACAACAATGCCGCTCAGATCATGTGCATGTTCGGATCTACGTTTTGATGTGAGCAGCTTTTCTGAGCAATGAAAACTGTTACAAAGTAAGGAACGATCGCTTCTTCAGGATGCAACAATGAAGGCCATCCTCCGCATTAACGCTGCGAACACTTTGACGCCTGATATTTCCGATCTTGCAATGAAAACAAAATTTCAAACTGCAGAGGCCCAATAAATGTAGTATGCAATTTCTTGTAAAACATTTGTTTCTTATTTATTTCCTGAAGATCGTATTTCCTGGTGTAGCACGTCACCACGTCTTAGCAGCTAAGAGTGTGAGGTTGTCGATCTTGTAAGACGCAGCTGGCACATCAAAACGCTTGCCTTGCCGCCTGCCTCAGCCAGCCGTGCCACGTGCCGGCGTGCCGGCCCACTTGACTGGTCACAGCGAGCGACACGGCTCCCTGGAGCAGGGAGCGCTCCGCGGCTCACAGCGGAGCCCACGAGCTGGAACAGGCTGCCTTAGAGTATTGAAGTGAAATGTGACTTTAATGGGCTGTGGCAGCAGACGACCGACACGAGTGTCTTCGCTTACTCACAATATCGTCTGCAGCGCCTCTCCTGGTATCGTGACAATATCGGTTGGTCCTAGACAACTAGAAAACCGTGGCCCGGTCATATGAGTCCTGATTTCAGATAGTCCAGACCCCGCGAAGCTTTGGACTCAAATCGTCAAGAAGGTACTGTGCAAGCTGGTAGTGGCTCCGTAATGGTGTGGGCGGTGCTTACATGGAATGGGCTAGGTCGTCTAGTCCAACTGAACCGGACATTGAGTGGAAATGGTTATATTCGGCTTCTTGGACACCATTCGCAGCCATTTATGGACTTAATGGACCCAAACAATGATGGAATTTTTGTAGATGACAATGCGCACCGGGCCACAATTGTTCGCGATTGCTTTGAAGAATATTCCGGACAGTTCGAGCGAATGATATAGCCATCCAGTTCGCCCGACAATAATTCCATAATCGAGAGGTCAGTTCGTGCACAGAAGCCTACTTTCACAATTATGGACGGCTACTGAGGTAGCGTGTTTCAGTATTTCTGCATGGAATTCCGACTAGTTGTTGAGTCCACACCACGTCGAGTTGCTGTGCTACGCCGAGCAAAAGGGGTCCGTCACGATATTATAAGGTACTCCATGACTTAAGTCACCTCATTGTATCGTACAGGGTGATCAGTCGTTAACGCATCTGCTTTTATGATGTACGGCCGGCTGGAGAGCCCGGCTGATGTGACTGCTGGGTGGGTGAGGGAGGCCCACAGTGAATAATAGTACGGTTTACAATGTGAGTTATTTCTAACATACAAAACATAAACACTGTAACAGGAAAGTAAATTACTCACGTATATTGGGCAACGAGATACTGGAACTGCCTCCCTTCGTTATTCAAGCGTTTCTCACATTTGATTAGGAAATTGCATATTACACTCTGTTGTTCCCTCACAGAAATGGCTCTAATTTCTCGACGAATGTTAGGTTTAAGGTACTCTAAAGTGTATGGAGATCATTTGTGCATTGTAGCTTTTTACCCTCCCCTCCCCCCCCCCCCTCCCTTCCGCCCAAGAGATAACAACCGCAGGAGCTGAAATCGGGGGAACGAGGAAATCGTATGTTGTTAGTGATAACTCTGTTTTGAAACATGTCATGAGTTTCCAGTAACGAGAAAATGGCCCTACGTGCTGTCGCAAACTCCTGCTCAAAAGATGCGAAACCACATTCTTACTCAGCAAACTGGCCAAAAAAGACAACAAATTGTTTTCCACATATCTCTCGCTGTTATTTGTTTCTTGAAGAAATAGAGCCTATTATTATCTCACAGCTAATAGCGTACCACACTCCTGGTTTTTGATCATGCATAAGTGCCCTGTGTATAACGTTAGGATTATAACGTTAGGGTTTTCAGAACTCCAGCAATAGTTATTTTGTTCCCCCAATTTCTTCAGGCGAAGATGATGGAGGCGCATTCCGTCGAAACGTTGCTACGAGACGACGACGCTACTCGGCTAACAAACCGTGAAGACTTCATACATGAAATTGGCCGAGAAAGCCTGCACTTACATAACAACTGTCAGTTTCTCCGTCATGCTCCCTATTCCGAATCCATTCACTAAACCGCAACTATTTTGCAGGGTTACCCGGTTTAACGTCTTGCACTGCAGTTACGTCTTAGAGATGTAACTAAAGAGACTTTGTAGCCTTTTTAACATGGCCATAAATGATTCCCATTTGCTGAGAAACACGTCGATCTTCTATCTTCACGATCAGAGGCAAGAACGATTCTCGGGACGTAAGGAAACAGTTTATTTCATGCCAGTAAACACAAGTCCATTTTTAGTGGTAGTGACCGTGGATGAAGGCTAAAATAAGAAACGATAATTGGCTGATGGCCTAATCACATCAAGAACAATAATTTCTGTCTAAATGCCTAGACAACGAAATAATTCTTTGAAGCAGGCCAATTCTAATAGAACAACAGTTCAACTAACTAGTTCTGGCGCGAAGTCCAACATTGGAAAGGCCTGCTTAAATTAGGCTGTCAACATAATTCAGGTATAAAATAAGTGCATCGGCAATGTTTTCTGGAATTAAACATTAATCACTGATAGCGTCCATAGGATGTGAGAGTTTTAGACATTGGTGTAATCAAAGTCAACAAGTGTTAAAATTAGAGATCCAAGCTCTTGATACAGCGTCGTAGGCCACACGTCAATTATTAATGGTCAGGAGTCTTATGTTTCTTCCAGGAGGAAGACTCGGCGGTGTATCGCCGGTGAATTCCGATTCGTCTTCCTGGATGTACCGAAGTAAGCAGCTAATTGTGGAAGAGTGGTAGCTCTCGGCGCCAGGCCTAGCGGTTTACTCGGCGAAGACGGTCTTCTGTGGTTTGCGTGCGGCCGTCAATGGGTTGCCCGTGGCAGAGTATTCTGCGCACTTTTTTCAGTCACGTGTCTATGCGCAATAAACCAGCCCGTATACGTCCCGACCTCTAGCGGCGTATCTGGCGCCTCCTGGTGGCTGCCTTCTTGACGTGCCTGCTTGGCGGTCGACATGTTGTTGTTGTGGTCTTCAGTCCTGAGACTGGATTGATGCAGCTCTACATGCTACTCTATCCTGTGCAAGCTTTTTCATCTCCCAGTACCTACTGCAACCTACATCCTTCTGAATCTGCTTAGTGTATTGATCTCTTGGTCTCCCTCTACGATTTTTACCCTCCACGCTGCCCTCCAATACTAAATTGGTGATCCCTTGATGCCTCAGAACATGTCCTACCAACCGATCCCTTCTTCTGGTCAAGTTGTGCCACAAACTTCTCTTCTCCCCAGTCCTATTCAGTACTTCCTCATTAGTTATGTGATCTACCCATCTAATCTTCAGCATTCTTCTGTAGCACCACATTTCGAAAGCTTCTATTCTCTTCTTGTCCAAACTATTTATCGTCCATGTTTCACTTCCATACATGGCTACACTCCATACAAATACTTTCAGAAATGACTTCCTAACACTTAAATCTACACTCGATGTTAACAAATTTCTCTTCTTCAGAAATGCTTTCCTTGCCATTGCCAGTCTACATTTTATTTCCCCTCTACTTCGACCATCATCAGCTATTTTGCTCCCCAGATAGCAAAACTCCTTTACTACTTTAAGTGTCTCATTTCCTAATCTAATTCCCTCAGCATCACCCGACTTAATTCGACTATATTCCATTATCCATGTTTTGCTTTTGTTGATGTTCATCTTATATCCTCCTTTCAAGACACTGTCCATTCCGTTCAACTGCTCTTCCAAGTCCGTTGCTGTCTCTGATAGAATTACAATGTCATCGGCGAACCTCAAAGTTTTATTTCTTCTCCATGAATTTTAATACCTACTCCGAATTTTCTTTTATTTCCTTTACTGCTTGCTCAATATACAGATTGAACAACATCGGGGAGAGGCTACAACCCTGTCTTACTCCCTTCCCAACCACTGCTTCCCTTTCATGTCCCTCGACTCTTATAAATGCCATCTGCTTTCTGTACAAATTGTAAATAGCCTTTCGCTCCCTGTATTTTACCCCTGACACCTTTAGAATTTGAAAGAGAGTATTCCAGTCTACATTGTCAAAAGTTTCTCTAAGTCTACAAATGCTAGAAACGTAGGTTTCCCTTTCCTTAATCTTACTTCTAAGATAAGTCGTAAGGTCAGTATTGCCTCACGTGTTCCAGTGTTTCTACGGAATCCAAACTGATCTTCCCCGAGGTTGGCTTCCACTAGTTTTTCCATCCGTCTGTAAAGAATTCGTGTTAGTATTTTGCAGCTGTGACTTATTAAACTGATAGTTCGGTAATTTTCACATCTGTCAACACCTGCTTTCTTTGGGATTGGAATCATTATATTCTTCTTCAAGTCTGAGGGTATTTCGCCTGTTTCATACATCTTGCTCACCAGATGGTAGAATTTTGTCAGGACTGGCTCTCCCAAGGCCGTCAGTAGTTCGAATAGAATGTTGTCTACTCCGGGGGCCTTGTTTCGACTCAGGTCTTTCAGTGCTCTGTCAAACTCTTCACGCAGTATCATATCTCCCATTTCGTCTTCATCTACATCCTCTTCCATTTCCATAATATTGTCCTCAAGTACATCGCCCTTGTATAGACCCTCTATATACTCCTTCCACCTTTCTGCTTTCCCTTCTTTGCTTAGAACTGGGTTTCCTTCTCAGCTCTTGATATTCATACAAGTCGTTCTCTTATCTCCAAAGGTCTCTTTAATTTTCCTGTAGGCAGTATCTATCTTACCCCTAGTGAGATAAGCCTCTACATCCTTACATTTGTCCTCTAGCCATCCCTGCTTAGCCATTTTGCACTTCCTGTCGATCTCATTTTTGAGACGTTTGTATTCCTTTTTACCTGCTTCATTTACTGCATTTTTATATTTTCTCCTTTCATCAATTAAATTCAATATTTCTTCTGTTACCCAAGGATTTCTACTAGCCCTCGTCTTTTTACCTACTTGATCCTCTGCTGCCTTCGCTACTTCATCCCTCAAAGCTACCCATTCTTCTTCTACTGTATTTCTTTCCCCCATTCCTGTCAATTGTTCCCTTATGCTCTCCCTGAAACTCTGTACAACCTCTGGTTCTTTCAGCTTATCCAGGTCCCATCTCCTTAAATTCCCACCTTTTTCCAGTTTCTTCAGTTTTAATCTACAGGTCATAACCAATAGATTGTGGTCAGAGTCCACATCTGCCCCTGGAAATGTCTTACAATTTAAAACCTGGTTCCTAAATCTCTGTCTTACCATTATATAATCTATCTGATACCTTTTAGTGTCTCCAGGGTTCTTCCATGTATACAACCTTCATTCATGATTCTTAAACCAAGTGTTAGCTATGATTATGTTGTGCTCTGTGCAAAATTCTACCAGGCGGCTTCCTATTTCATTTCTTAGCCCCAATCCATATTCACCTACTATGTTTCCTTCTCTCCCTTTTCCTACACTCGAATTCCAGTCACCCATGACTATTAAATTTTCGCCTCCCTTCACAATCTGAATAATTTCTTTTATTTCATCATACATTTCTTCAATTTCTTCGTCATCTGAAGAGCTAGTTGGCATATAAACTTGTACTACTGTAGTAGGTGTGGGCTTCGTATCTATCTTGGCCACAATAATGCGTTCACTATGCTGTTTGTAGTAGCTTACCCGCATTCCTATTTTCCTATTCATTATTAAACCTACTCCTGCATTACCCCTATTTGATTTTGTGTTTATAACCCTGTAGTCACCTGACCAGAAGTCTTGTTCCTCCTGCCACCGAACTTCACTAATTCCCACTATATCTAACTTCAACCTATCCATTTCCCTTTTTACATTTTCTAACCTACATGCCCGATTAAGGGATCTGACATTCCACGCTCCGATCCGTAGAACGCCAGTTTTCTTTCTCCTGATAACGACATCCTCTTGAGTAGTCTCCGCCCGGAGATCCGAATGGGAGACTATTTTACCTCCGGAATATTTTACCCAAGAGGACGCCATCATCATTTAATCATACAGTAAAGCTGCATGTCCTCGGGAAAAATTACGGCTGTAGTTTCCCCTTGCTTTCAGCCGTTCGCAGTACCAGCACAGCAAGGCCGTTTTGGTTATTGTTACAAGGCCAGATCAGTCAATCATCCAGACTGTTGCCCTTGCAACTACTGAAAAGGCTGCTGCCCCTCTTCAGGAACCACATGTTTGTCTGGCCTCTCAACAGATACCCGTCCTTTGTGGTTGCACCTACGGTACGGCTATCTGTATCGCTGAGGCATGCAAGCCTCCCCACCAACGGCAAGGTCAATGGATCATGGGGGGGCGGCGACACGCTGACCCCTAATCGGTCCGGGACCCGCCTGACGGATCTGTTGTGCAGGTAGCCTGTGCGCTTAGGCGCTCGGCTGAAAAACTGATTTTCTAGGCCTTTCCAGAGCACGCCCTGTGCAATCCAGATTCCCCCTCTTCTCTAAGGGCATCAGCGCAAGCTCAGCACTCTGGCATGCTGATTAGGGCAGATGCCAACAAAGGACAAGTAATAAAGGTAATTAATGTAGCTTTTTGTGCTCAATAAGGTAGGACCAGCCTCGATATAACGTGGAAACGCCGGAGATATCAGTAACATGCACATTTCATTAGCAAACGAAACATCTGTAGCACGTATCACTGACTGGAAGGTATATGACAGAGCAACACACTGCGATCACTATGTGATAATTATACACGCTGCTACTGCGGTGTAACGACGTATTTAGGTTTGCGTTTGATATATGACCATGTGCAGACTTCGTCACCTACGTCAGTTACAACCCACTTCAAAAATGATTCATATTCTTTTTAAACTGTCATAGAATGGTTCTTGAACGAAACTGTAAAACATCAGTTGAGTCGTGTGCAGAGAATTACATCACTTGGGCCAATTGGTTTTCGTAACTTTTTCGAATTTAAATTTCGTTTGTTTCTCCTCAGAAAATTATATCGACACACGTTATCTTGATCTAATCGATATCAGAATCACACATTAAATAAACTTTTTAGATTCAAAGTTTCGGCCAACGCTGTCTGAATCAATAATCTTGTCAAATATATTATTAATCCGTTCACACAATTCTTCATAAATAAATCTTCAAGACACGTGTTTCAACTTTAGTAACATACACTATTTTATTAGCTTCCTACACATACAGATGTGAACTTGAGCGTTGACAGACAGTGACTAACATCTCAATAAGATTAAGATCTACATGATGTCATTGTTGTACAAAAAGAGTATAAAAATTCATTTTTAATTTTTTAGAAACACGACGCAACAACTCGGTTCCAGGATCTTCTGTTGCTCCTTGGCTGTCGACCCGCGACGTATAGCGGCCAGCAATTTCCTCTCTGGTCGCGGCAACGAAGATGCTGTCCCCGTTCGTTGCGCCGATCTCTCCGTACATGAAACACATAAAAAAATACAAAACTTTTAGATAATTCACATCTATTATAAATAATAAGAAAACACATAAGCAAAACTAAATTAAACTTATAGTCACCTGCAAACTGGGCTGACTTTGGTGGATGGGTGACGCTTAATTTCGTCCCACTACACTACACTCACAAACACATTGACTCAACAACCGCGATTGCCGCTGAACAGGGCAAACTAGCCGACACTAAAAGATATTATAGAAAAATTCCCCTTGCACACCACCTGAGGAAGTATTGATTACAGGGCACACATATTAACTCATCCACTACAGAGAACGCAAATCGCTACAGTCTACAACCCAGTGACATACGTAAACAAAGTATACTGTAGACGACGTAAATAACAAAACTAAGGAAGTATTCGCGAGACAAAAGACGATATTACGAACGAGCAAAGAGAACGCAAGAAAAAGAAATCAGGCTGCAGCAATACCTTGAAGCTAAACGCCGATACAAAGACGAATGACAAAAAAATAAAAGGCAGGACCATTGGGACAGTTTTGTTACGTCCAGCTTACACAATAACGTATGCGGAGAGTCCTTCAAAAAAAAAAAGACTGAGAGAATAAAAACACCAAAGGTAATGTCAACATTAAAGCGAAAAAACGGTACAGTGACGTAGGGCTGGAGATGCTCGACAACCTACTAAAGAAGCTACTATCACACGGTGACCCTACGCGCCACCAACGCTGCCAAACAGACCTAAGGAGACACATGGACATTAATTACATAATTGGTGGAATCACTACTCCTCTCGCTCGTGAGGAGTCTCCGTTGGCAATAATGAAATTTAAGACAGGAAAACTTCAGGCCCAGATGGAATTCGCTTAGAAACCATTAAAACTCCTGCACCACTGATTGTCCCCTATCTGAAGGACTTACTTAATGCCTCTTTACTGCAAGGGAGAATAACCGTCTGCTGGAAGACGGCCAATGCAGTGCTTATCGAAATATCAGCGGACAAGGACTCAACATAACCAAAATCATATAGACCTGTCTACTGAATGTAAGGTGAGGCTAGTCACACAGCTTCTGGATCTCAGTTCACATCAGCATGGGTTCAAGCCAAGCTTTACAGATAACTCACAGCACTCACGTCAAATATGTGGTGGCAATATTAATTGATGTATGTGGCGCTTTTGACAACCTTTGATGGCCTGTGCTATTCTCAAAATTAAGACAAATGCGAATTCCAACAGCTTTATATAAAACCTTCCTCGACTGCTCCAAAGACAGAGTTGTAGAATGGCGATTGAGTCACCAAAGAGCTGTCAAAATGAAAAATAGATAGGGTGCCCACGGTTTCATATATGGACCCATATTCTGGGACATTGCTATTGAGTCGCTGTTAGACAACCTACACAGAGATGATGATAGAGCAATGGGGTAACAGCGCACGCTGATGATTTACTCGTAGTGATAACAGGAAACTCAAGAAGACACTTAGAACAAAAGACTACTCACCTACTCGTAGACATCAATGGATGGGGTAACGGTGTACATACTACTGAAACGTGAACTTAAGAGAAACCCCAGCATCAAGCTAAATGACCTAACCTTGCAACGCAAAAGAGTGACAAGATATCTAGGTTTACACATTGACGACAAACGGAAGTTCTCTGAACGTATCAGACTTACAACAGACAAATCAATTAAAACAATGCATAAATTATCAATAATACAAACAACAAAATTCTGACTAACTACACTCCTGGAAATTGAAATAAGAACACCGTGAATTCATTGTCCCAGGAAGGGGAAACTTTGTTGACACATTCCTGGGGTCAGATACATCACATGATCACACTGACAGAACCACAGGCACATAGACACAGGCAACAGAGCATGCACAATGTCGGCACTAGTACAGTGTATATCCACCTTTCGCAGCAATGCAGGCTGCTATTCTCCCATGGAGACGATCGTAGAGATGCTGGATGTAGTCCTGTGCAACGGCTTGCCATGCCATTTCCACCTGGCGCCTCAGTTGGACCAGCGTTCGTGCTGGACGTGCAGACCGCGTGAGACGACGCTTCATCCAGTCCCAAACATGCTCAATGGGGGACAGATCCGGAGATCTTGCTGGCCAGGGTAGTTGACTTACACCTTCTAGAGCACGTTGGGTGGCACGGGATACATGCGGACGTGCATTGTCCTGTTGGAACAGCAAGTTCCCTTGCCGGTCTAGGAATGGTAGAACGATGGGTTCGATGACGGTTTGGATGTACCGTGCACTATTCAGTGTCCCCTCGACGATCACCAGTGGTGTACGGCCAGTGTAGGAGATCGCTCCCCACACCATGATGCCGGGTGTTGGCCCTGTGTGCCTCGGTCGTATGCAGTCCTGATTGTGGCGCTCACCTGCGCGGCGCCAAACACGCATACGACCATGATTGGCACCAAGGCAGAAGCGACTCTCATCGCTGAAGACGACACGTCTCCATTCGTCCCTCCATTCACGCCTGTCGCGACACCACTGGAGGCGGGCTGCACGATGTTGGGGCGTGAGCGGAAGACGGCCTAACGGTGTGCGGGACCGTAGCCCAGCTTCATGGAGACGGTTGCGAATGGTCCTCGCCGATACCCCAGGAGCAACAGTGTCCCTAATTTGCTGGGAAGTGGCGGTGCGGTCCCCTACGGCACTGAGTAGGACCCTACGGTCTTGGCGTGCATCCGTGCGTCGCTGCGGTCCGGTCCCAGGTCGACGGGCACGTGCACCTTCCGCCGACCACTGGCGACAACATCGATGTACTGTGGAGACCTCACGCCCCACGTGTTGAGCAATTCGGCGGTACGTCCACCCGGCCTCCCGCATGCCCACTATACGCCCTCGCTCAAAGTCCGTCAACTGCACATACGGTTCACGTCCACGCTGTCGCGGCATGCTACCAGTGTTAAAGACTGCGATGGAGCTCCGTATGCCACGGCAAACTGGCTGACACTGACGGCGGCGGCGCACAAATGCTGCGCAGCTAGCGCCATTCGACGGCCAACACCGCGGTTCCTGGTGTGTCCGCTGTGCCGTGCGTGTGATCATTGCTTGTACAGCCCTCTCGCAGTGTCCGGAGCAAGTATGGTGGGTCTGACACACCGGTGTCAATGTGTTCTTTTTTCCATTTCCAGGAGTGTATAAAGACAATACGTACATATCATATCCCAATAATCGTTTCCACAGTATGCCTCGCAGCGAGCGAATGGGCGCATCGACTGAGGCTTGCAGCACATAAAATCATTGTTAGACTTGGCCAGAGAAGAGTTGTGCTCAGAATGTCGGGAGCCTTCGGCACAGTATCGGTGGAGGTACTATGCGTAGTGATGGCGTGTGCCCCTGACATCACCATCGGTCAAAGAGCGGCAGCGTACCGATAGAAGAAAGGCAGCTGCGACAAGGTATTTGATATTACAGGAGACGGCATAACAGAAATGCGCCATCCAAACGGCTCGCGAAATGTCTGGAAGAAAGAATGGGACTCGTCGCGTCTACACCTTTTTCCCAAACACCAAGGAACGAGTGAGGCTGAAACATGTAGATAACGCCTCACGGGCCATGGTCCATATCCAGATCATCTCCATCGGTTTGGTCTCAGGATAACACCCACGTGCGCTTGTGGAGAACTAAGAACTCCTGAACATGTCCCTTTACACTATGACAGACACACACACACACACACACACACACACGACCCCGAACTAACCGTAACAACAAAGAACAACTTTTATGATAGTCAGACGATTGGAACATACTGAATGACATAACCGATAATGTGTCAGTACGTCAAACGAATTATACAAACAAGCACAAACACATACGCAAATAAGGGCAAACACAGAAACACCGGAACAGGATACTTGGAATAATAGAGACACAGACACAAACACAGAAATAGAAATAGATGCTGAAACGGATACAAACAGGGAGATTAATATACAGACGCCGGCCGGTGTGCCCGTGCGGTTAAAGGCGCTTCAGTCTGGAACCGCGTGACCGCTCCGGTCGCAGGTTCGAATCCTGCCTCGGGCATGGATGTGTGTGATGTCCTTAGGTTAGTTAGGTTTAAGTAGTTCTAAGTTCTAGGGGACTGATGACCACAGCAGTTAAGTCCCATAGTGCTCAGAGCCATTTGAACCATTTGAACCAATATACAGACCTAGATGTAAGATAACACTAAATTAAGGAACACAGATATGGATCAACTTTCATTTCAGTATGCGCAGTAATATGTGTAATTTAAATGATATAATTGTTATTAAGCTTAGATAAAATAATATCTGCAATGAAAATGATGCAATTGGTTATTAAATATAGATAAGATTTTACCTTACAGGACAACACAAACACCACGCACAACATGTACAAATAAGGAACCCAAAGACGAACAAATAATGTACCAATTGTGCCCTTGTGTAAAGCACATATGACCTGTGTCAAATGTAATATAAGAGTAATACAACACACCCATGTACACACAAATTTATCAAACAAGTATTAAAGATATCTTGTATGCTACGTCTAATGTGACGGCTCGGTGATTTGCCGAGCCCTCACACCCTGGATAGCTAGGTTAAGAAAAATCTATGTATTTAACTATTTTCTTTTACTTCTCCTTCTTAAATGCAAGATTCACTTAAAGCAGAAACTTGTGCTTCTTTCTAGTGCAGTTGTTATACGAGTAACGAACAACGCCGTTTGCTCTGTTAAAAGAATGCATCTTTTCTTTACGAACTTGCAGCATGCTGGGCATTAAAAATAGGCCCGGAACTTGTTTTATAATGGTTGTAGCCTCGTCATAAGTTTCATTGAGAAGTATTTTTTTTTTTATTTCTTGACGCTGACTAGTTTCGGACACCTGTGTCCATTTTCAAACCATCCGTATCGCGAGTGTGACAGTAGAGACGATAGCTTTCGTGTAATGCCCGTACTACATGGTCTGTCTACTGTTGCTGAGTCGTCCATTGTGCCGCTCTGATCACCCCTTGCAGGGGCAGTTTTTGTACACAGGCCGCCGCTTGTATTGTTACACGGTACGGATGGTTTTAAAAAAGGAAGCAGGTGTCCGAAAGTAGTCACCATCAATAAATACAGAAGTTACTTCTCAGTGCAACTTATGACGGAGCTACAACAATTTACTTAAAGAATGCCACTTGCTGAAGAACATCTAAAAAGATACGGGAAAGCGGAGTTACGTCACGGGCTTTAAGAGGCTCTTATTACAAAATGAACTGACGACGGTGCCCACGTCTCCGTACTGTGAAGAGGGAAATTTGAAATTGATGTGGTGTTCGTTCTTATTTTGTATAAATACGTAACGTTTCCGGACATGGGTTCGTTATCAAAACTTTATCTACTAAGTAACCTCTACAGCCCCTACAACTCTGTTGCAGAAATTGAAACTGTGTAAATGATCCGGGCGTAACAGTAGCCCATCAGTAGATATTCAACTTGACATTGGCCAGTCTTCTGACATTTTACCCGTTTGAGACGATTGGAAGTTCGATAATATTTTATTCAGTTTTAACGCCCAGAGACTGGGCATTCTTGCATTGTAAAACGTGTCTTTATCGATTCCACGTTGAACACAGGCAACTAATCAAGATCTCCCTCGGCTGATGCTTCCATGTTTGAAGACGTATGCATGTGAACTGCTGTGTCTGGTGTTGGCAGGTGTACTACCCGATCGTGTTCAGCCTGTACAACCCGCACGTGGTGTACACCCTGCAGGGCCGGCCGCTGCCCCCGGAGGCGGAGCAGCTCGTCATCTCCAGAGACACCGGCTTCTGGAGGGACTTTGGCTTCGGCATGACCTGCCAGTACAGGTGAGAGAGACAGCACAACCCTGCGCAGACACCCGCCGGCAACCTCTTTTACTCTACAGGCCGCGCCACGGCACTGGTGAATCTCAGGACAGGGATAGAACTGGTGGGGCAGGCTGCCGCACTCCGCTACACCTGTCCAACACATTGTATGTTTGTGACATATCGTTGCTACTCTACAACGTTCTGCTGGTACTCCAAGCTCGCTGCCGACTGCTGCAGCAGACACCTGAGTAGTTTTTGTGTCAGGAGTAGGATCTGTTTTGTTTGAAGTTGTTCAGGTAGAACGCTAAACATTTCGGGAGGCGAGGAAGACGAAAAGGGGGACCACGTGGCACTCGGATTATATTTATGGTACGTGAAGTTTAGAGCTCAAATATCAATTCCACAAAGCAGATCAATGCAAGTATCGAACATTCTCGAGAAAATCGACTTTAAAGTTTTTCGAGCGTCTTTAGTAAATAAAAATATAGTCGCAGGAGAGCTTCTGTAAAGTTTGGAAGGTAGGAGACGAGGTACTGGCAGAAGTAAAGCTGTGAGTACCGGGCGTGAGTCGTGCTTCGGTAGCTCAGATGGTAGAGCACTTGCCCGCGAAAGGCAAAGGTCCCGAGTTCGAGTCTCGGTCGGGCACACAGTTTTAATCTGCCAGGAAGTTTCATATCAGCGCACACTCTGCTGCAGAGTGAAAATCTCATTCTGGAAACATCCCCCAGGCTGTGGCTAAGCCATGTCTCCCCATATCCTTTCTTTCAGGAGTGCTAGTTCTGCAAGGTTCGCAGGAGAGCTTCTGTAAAGTTTGGAAGGTAGGAGACGAGGTACTGGCAGAAGTAAAGCTGTGAGTACCGGGCGTGAGTCGTGCTTCGGTAGCTCAGATGGTAGAGCACTTGCCCGCGAAAGGCAAAGGTCCCGAGTTCGAGTCTCGGTCGGGCACACAGTTTTAATCTGCCAGGAAGTTTCATATCAGCGCACACTCTGCTGCAGAGTGAAAATCTCATTCTGAAAAATATAGTCGCCTTGCAACAGACAGCTTGGCTCTATGGCAGAGTGCTATCCAGCAAAGTGGGCGGCCTGGGTCAGATTTCTGTCTGCTATAAGTTTAAAAGCAGAGGTGCATGTTTTACGAGCAATTCCGTAAAGTCGCTGAATTGCTGGTTCGAGTCTGGTTTAGGTCACTATTTTTCGTCTTTTTCGTTCGTTTCGAATACATTTGTCATTTAAATAGAACGTTCATAAAATATATACTAATTAACATATATCTAATTGTCATTTTTATGAAAATGCACGTCTGTTTATCTCTACTTACATATCACTCACAAAAACCGAGTTTGCATTGCAAATATAAATTCTTAATTTCCGATCTTTTCTTTAAAGGCCCATTTCACACTAGAATTTCCATTAACAGTAAAATTTATAAAGATAAAAATCATTACGAAACAAGTTTTTTATCTTTAAATATTTTACTCTTCATAGTAATTCTAGTAGAAAATGCTCTTTTTTAGTAAATTAACCACGGGCAGCAATGGAACCTGGGATGCCAACATGGCAGACAAGCAGTCTACAACAGCGCCACCCTCCCTTTCCACATCTCGATCTTGCTATGTAGTTTTAAAGTCTCTCATGAAATTTCGAACTGGAGTTTTTCGAGAATTGTTGGTAACTATTTTGTTGCACAGATATTTGAGTTCTGAGCATAAATACAAAACATTTAAAAAAAAATAGTTGCCGTATGGACTTGTAAGTGTTACAGTGATCAGATTTCGTTACTGTCACGTTACAATGCTGGTTTAACTAGTGACATATGTAATCTTATCCAGCTTCTTTTTGACATTGCAGAAGACAGTAAATTGTCCATTTTGTTAATAATCATCTCGGAGCCAATTTCCAGGGCATAGTTATGGCTTTTAGACACAAAGAACATTTTCAGGTGGAGTCTGCAGGTGTGAGTTGATGATTCTCACCAATACGTAGGTTATCGGCCTGCAGGCAGCTTTAGTGATGTACATTATGTAATCAAAAGCATCCGGACATCCCCAAGAACATACTTTTCTCATATTAGGTGCGTTTTGCTGCCAACTACTGCCAGGTACTCTATATAAGCGACCTCGGTAGTCATTAGACATCGTGTGAGAGCAGAACGGGGCTCTAGACTGAACTCACGGACTTCGAACGTGATCTGGTGATTGGGTGTCACTTGTGTCATACGTCTGTATGCGAGATTTCCACACTCCTAAACATCTCTAGGTCCACTGTTTCCGATGTGGTAGCGAAGTGGAAACGTGAAGGGACACGTACAGCACAAAAGCGTATAGGCCGACATCATCTGTTGACTGTCAGAGACAGCCGACAGTTGAAGAGGGTCGTAATGTGTAATAGGCAGACATCTATCCAGACCATCACACACAAAATCCAAACGGCATCAGGATCCACTGCAAGTACAATGACAGGCAGGAGGTTAGAAAACTTGGATTTCATGGTCGAGCGGCTGCTCATAAGCCACACATCACTCCCGTAAATGCGAAACAACGCCTCGCTTGGTGTAAGGAACGTAAAGATTGGACGTTTGAACAGTGGAAAACCGTTGTGTGGAGTGACGAATCACGGTACACAATGTAGGGATCCGATGGCAGGGTGTGGGTACGGCAATTGCCCGGTGAATGTCATCTGCCAGCGTGTGTAGTGCCAACAGTAAAATACGGAGTCGGTGGTGTTATGGTGTGGTTGCGTTTTTCATGGAGGTGGCTTGCACCCCTTGTTGTTTTGCGTGGCACTATCACAGCACAGGCCTACATTGATGCTTTAAGCACCTTCTTGCTTGCTACTGTTGAAGAGCAATTCGGGGATGGCGACTGCATCTTTCAGCACGATCGAGGACCTGTTCATAATGCACGGCCTGTGGCGGAATTGTTAGACTACAATAACATCCCTGTAATGGACTATCATGCACACAGTCCTGATCTGAACCCTATAAAACACATTTAGGATGTTTTGGAACGCCGACATCGTGCCAGGCCTAACAGACCCATATTGATACCTCTCCTCAGTGCAGCACTCCGTGAAGAATGGGCTGCCGTTTCGCAAGAAACCTTCCAGCACCTTTTTGAACGTATGCCTAAAGAGTGTAAGCTGTGATCAAGGCTAAGAGATGGGCCAACACCATATTAAATTCCAGCATTACCGATGGAGGGCGCCACGAACTTGAAAGGCTTTCTCAGTCATGTGCCCGGTTACTTTTGACGACATAGTGTATGTTCAAGCATGCACTTCACACGATTTTCTCATATTTTGTCCAACCCCCGTACGGGTGCGTCCTGAAATCGAATCATCGTTTCATAAAGAGTTTCAGTCCGTCTATAATTCTCTACGGAGCCCACCCTACGTGGACAAGGTGATATTCAGCGTGCAGATACATTCCCTGGATTAAAGGACCGAACGTCCGGTCGTTTTGCAGCCCGCCTCTGTCCAGCGGTCCTACGATGCAAAACAGCTGCACGTGTAGCCAACACGGCGCCCATCTGCGGTGAGTCGATATCACAGGCTGCACCGTATGGCTAACAGAAGTCCGCAGTGTGCGCTAGCGCTGAAAACACGCGGACCTGTCGTGTCCACACTCACCTCGCTTTCTCTTCATCCTCACAAACGCGTAAGCTAACTGGAATTGTGTTGTAGCAAGAGCTCCTCAAACAGCTGTAGTCTGGACGAATTTTAGTAAGGCACTACCGGTTTCCGGGTGTGAAGCACATCGTCACGTTCATCTACATCTACATCTACACTCCGCAAGCTGCCGTACTGTGCATAGCAGAGATTACCCCTGTAACACTGCTAGTCATTTCCATTGCTGTTCCACTCGGAGGTAGAGCAAAGGAAAAATGACTATCTATGTGCTTCCGTATGAGCCCTAACTTCTTGTACCTTATGTTCGTGGCCCTTAAGCTGCAGTAGGATCGTACTGTAATCCGCTTCAATTGCCGGTTCTCTAAATGTTCTCAATAGTGTTTCTCGGGAAAAAAAAGACGTCGCCTTCTCTCCAGGGATTCACATTTGAGATCCTGAAGCATCTCCGTAGCATATTCGAACCTACCAGTAACAAATCTAGCAGCCCGCTGCTGAATGGCTTCAGTGTCTTCCTGTAACGTAACCTGGTGCGGATCCCAGATATTCGAGCAGTACTCAAGAATAGGGCGCACTAACATCCTATATGCGTTCTTCATTAGAGATGAATCACACTTTCCTAAAATGCTCCAAATAAGCCGAAGTCAACCACTCGCCTTCCCTGCCAGAATCCCCCTCATACTCGTTCCATTTCACGCACCTTTGAAACGTTACGCCCAGATATTTAAACGACGTGACTGTCTCAAGCAGGCCTCTACTAATGCTGCATTCGAACGAAACAGGAATTTTTCTTCTGCTCAGCCGCACTAAATTACATTTGGAGCAAGCAGTCATTCATCAGACCATCTAGAAATTCTGTTTAAATCTTCTTGTATGATACTACATTCACTCAACTTGGACACCTTCCGCTACAGAACAGTATCATCAGCAAACGAACGTTGATTGCTGCTCAACCTGTCAGCTAAATGATTTATGTACATATAAAATAACAGCTGTCCTTCGCGGGTTTTCCCGGAATCATAAATCTTAAAAGTCTCCTGGCTTGGTGCCATATGCTAAAATTAACTTGGTGCAATATTTCGGCGATCAAACTGTCCGCCACCTTGAGGAGAACACTGCTGCTGTTGAGTTAAAAAATGTTCAGATGTGTGTGAAGTCTTATGGGACTTAACTGCTGAGGCCATGAGTCCCTAAGCTTGCACGCTACTTAACCTAAATTATCCTAAGGACAAACACACACACCCATGCCCGAGGGAGGACTCGAACCTCCGCCGGGACGAGCCGCACAGTCCATGACTGCAGCGCCCTAGACCTGCTGTTGAGCCCCACTACTGCCGAATCAGCAGCGTTCTCCTGAAGATGCCGGATAGTTTGATCGCCGAAATATTGGATCAAGTTATCTTTAGTATCCCAGGGCAAGCTGCCCTGGCCAGCACATTCTCCAGATCTCTCACCAATTGAAAACGTCTGGTCAATGGTGGCCGAGCAACTGGCTCGTCACAATACGCCAGCCACTACCTTTGATGAACTGTGGTATGGGCAGCTGTACCTGTACACGCCATCCAAGATCTGTTTGACTCAATGCCCAGGCGTATCAAGGCCGTTATTACGGCCAGAGGTGATTGTTCTGGGTACTGATTTCCCAGGATCTATGCACCCAAGTTGAATGAAAATGTAATCACATGTCAGTTCTAGTATAATATATTTGTCCAATGAATACCCGCTTATCATCTGCATTTCTTCTTGGTGTAGCAATTGTAAAGGCCAGTAGTGTACATTTACCCTTATCATCAGTTTAAGTTTCTAGCATTATCACGGAATCAACCTGTATTTTTCCGCCTTTAGAAAAACATGTCATTCATCATTCTAAATAAATATTCTATATTTGTATGATCGTAGAGTCATTTAAGGAAGGCACTGTCCCATAGGCAACACCGTCGAGACGAAACAGTCGCAGGTTATAGATAATACAGTAAAATGTAGAAAATAATAAATAGTAGCAGTAGTAGTAGTAGTAGTAGTAGTGGTAGCAGCAGCGGCAGCAGTAGTTTCGTGACCAGCATTTGTTTGCCGCAGTGAGACGAGAACGGTACACACTTTATTCCACGCAGCCACGCAGTCCCGGTCGCACTGTTTCTAAAACACCCCCAGCCACTGCTGTGCCCGTTGCGAGTGGACGACCGGACCGGACAGTAATTAAAACCCGGCGTCGCGGCGCCACGTGTGGCGGCGTCGGCGTCCTCCAAACGGCGTCGAGGGCTGCTGGGACGCCACAGGGCGCTGGGCGGCCCGTGCTGGGGGGGGGGGGGGGGAGGTGGCGGGACGGATGACCCAATTACAGCGCGACTCCTCGCCCCTCCCCGTTAATTATTCTGCCACAGCGCGCAGCGCCGCGCCGGCCTGCGTCGCTTTTTTTATACTCGCTTTTTTTTTAGCTCACGGCAGGTGGCGCCAGCTACGGGGTGCGCTGCAGGGCTGCCAACCTCACCGCGACACGCCGCTCTCTCCTGCATTTACAATTTAAAGGTCGCCGCTAATTATTTACATCGCTATCCCCACACCAGGCCTCCACAATTTACTGGTCCCCGGTGTTTTTCTGTTTAATAAATACAAAATAAAGGCATCATACGCGCTGGCTCGGCCCAGCCCTGTTAAATTTATCCAGCCTTCCAACGTCTCTCACCTGAACCACCCCTCTCTCTCTCTCTCTCTCTCTCTCTCTCTCTCTCTTCCTTTCTCATTACACACACACACATTTAAATAATGCGTCATATGTAGGTATTGCATTAAGTTACACTATGATGCAGTGCACAGTGAATCAGTAAAGGTAAACGTCTAATTTGTGTTCTACATTTGCTACATTTATCAACCAGAGCGGCCTACTAACCATCCAATTTAAAGCCCACAATTGTAAGAAACTACTAACCAGCTGATGATGGATGGATGGATGGAGAGGGTTGTATGGGTGCACGACGGCAAGGTCTTCATCGCCCGCTCAGATGGGTGTCAAGAAAAGACTCAGAACAGTAATATAAAAGAGAACGTAAAACACAGGTAATAAGCTTGGAAAAATATGGGCCTACCCACACCGAAGCGTGGGACGAAGCATGCCGCCACCAGTAAAACATGGACAACACAGGAAGAAAGAGGTAGAGGGAGCCAAAACAATATAGCAGATGGAAGTGGCTGGCTGACCGCAAGGAAAAAAGGGAGGAGTCAGCCACTCTGCAACACACTAAAACCTCCAGCCTAAAAGAGAGTAGAGCTCCAATCTCAGAGCAGAGCGGAGTTCAACAGTGGCAGCTTAAAGTCTGCACACAGATTGTATGCATCGTTTAGTGCCGTCAGTCTGCTTTCCGCAGCGCTGCGGCGAGGACGTCTTGTTTACGTCCCGTCCGCGCGGTCGCGAATGCCCGTAGTTGTTTACTACTGCGTTGTCGCTAATTCAGAGTCCATCACTACCGACGCAACATGGCACATTCATACATACAAACCACCATCAAGATCAGTTTTCAACCCGATCATGAACGACCGCGAGCTTTTGAAGTGGAACGCCTTCTACGTGACGACGTTAAAATTGAACCGCGAGACATAATTGGTATCCATCTCTCTATTACGAGCAGAGTTGTCTACGTCAAGCTAGTAAGTGACGAGGTGTGCAACAGAATCGTGCGCGCACATGAGAACGATCTTAAATTCAAACATATTGGGACAGTCTCTATCGATCACGCGGGGCTTGGCCTCCGTACGATACGCGTCTTCGAACTCCCTTTCGAAGTACCACCGGACGTGGTCACCGCGGCTTTCCAGCCCTACGGCAGAGTGATCAGTCATATGGCCGAAAAATGGACCACCTTTACAACGTACCCCGTTCTTAACGGAGTACGACAGATTAAAATTGAACTGACCAAACATGTTCCGTCATATCTTGTCATCGGCGGTTGTAGGGCGATCATTATGTATGACGGTCAGCCACGCACTTGCTCTGGTTGTAGCCAAGAAGGGCACGTCCGGTCGGATTGTCTCCGACGACGGCTTACTCAAATCCCGACAGGTGAATCTATGACTCCTTCTACGGTGACGACCCTTCCTCTCAATTACGCCGAAGTTACACGGGAAGCAACCCTTTCCGATGCTGACCACATTAGTCCGATAGCCACCCCCGATAGCGAGACCGTGATGGCTTCTGCAGTACAGGATCCGGCCTCTACAACGGCGCCCCCACCTGAAGATAATCACCGACCGACCTTGCAAGAAGGCGTGGATGCCAGGATGGACATTGACCCACGGGTTGTGCCGACAGCGGCTTTTCTTACAGACACCGGAGCAGCTGAAGAAATCCACCCACATTCGGATACTGAAACACACGTCCGTAAACAGCGTCCCCCGCGAAAACACAAGAGACTGCGGCGTGCTCCATCGGACGAGTGTTATGCAGCGATCGTCTGACATGGACTGTGGAAATTCCGACGACGGTACCGGCGGTACAGAGGCCGCTGTAACATCAAACTCAACAGATCGCCGTGGTGACGGCTTCAGCCCCTCCGACCCTACAGAACAGCAGGATCACAAGCAGACAGCCGCTGCCGATTCCCAGCCAGTACATCCGAGGGAGTCAGCGCCGAGTGCCGCAGCAGCCACTAACAGCCACCAAAAGGCGATGGTATTTCATGGCGACTGGGCGGACGACTGTGAGGAAAACTCCTCGCCCATCGTGTCGGACGACACGGGGGCAACTTTACCCCACCAGTGTTGATCCTTTCCCGCCATCAGTTACAGTGACGAGACAGGCTTACAAGGGTATTGATGGCCAACACGGATGCTATGGATAGACCTCAAACTTATCGCGTTGCAACTATAAACATCAACACTATACGGACGCGCGCTAACTTATCCTTGCTTCAGGATATGTTGAACTCTGCTTCCATCGATATAGCCCTCCTCCAGGAAGTGTACGTCGACGACTTCCCAGGCATGCACGGTTACGATGCTTGCGTCTCTCCAGCTTCCCCAACAGGCAGCGGTGTCGCTGTACTTCTTCGTGAAGGGATAGTGGCGGACGATATCCTGTTTCTGCCTGGGGCAAGAGGAATGGCACTCACAGTACTGGGTTATCAATATCTACGCACTTTCCGGGACGGACAAACGTCGCGAACGTTCACGATTCTTTGCGGAAGACGTCGCCCCGCTCTTCCAAGGCCGCCACGACCATCTGGTGTTTGGAGGTGACTACAATTGCGTACTGGCGCCCAGAGACCAACTCCCGCGACATAATCCGTGCCCGGAACTAGAGACGCTAATTCGAGACCTGCAGATGGTGGACACTTGGGAACATCTTCACGGCCACCGACCGGGATTCACGCACTTCACGAGTCACTCTTCCAGTCGTATCGATCGGATTTATGTCTCACGCTCTCTCGCCGCTGGAACACAGGATGCGGAACTGTGGCCTGCAGCATTCTCGGAGCACTCGGCTTACATTTGTGCCGTCACCCTGCGGCGGCAACAAGTGTGGAGAAGCCGCAGCCCGTAGAAATTAAACATCGCTCACTTGTCGTACCCGGATTGCCGCCAAGCCGTTGAGGATACCTGGCATTCGTGTGAAAATCGCCTCCGTGCATATCCCACAACGATCCACTGGTGGTTGGACTGCGCCAAACCGGCACTGAGGCGAACGTTGATAACCTACGGTCGCGACCACGCTACTTGGCGAAGACATACACTCGACTTTTACTTCCGGGTCCTGCGCGACTGCGATGCTATGCCGCCGTCTCCGGAACGACAAACGGCGGTCCACCGTGCTAAGGCTCAGATCCTCGCTCATATGCGACGCCACCTAGAGGGGGTAGTCATCCGCTCGAGGACGCAGGATCGGATACCTAGCGAACGCCCGTCAATGTTCCACGTCCTTCGTGAACGTAAACGACGCCAACGAGCGCAGATACGCTTCATCGACACGGAGAACGGTCGTCGCCTCACCACGCAACAAGACATAAACACAGAGATCTACAATCATTATTCCCAACTCTATTCCGCTCAGACCCCTGATCCGACAGCACTGGAGGACGTCTCTCAGACAATTTACGGCACCGTCGCCCCGGCAATGGAAGCGGCCTTGATGGAAGAAATTACAGAAGAAGAAGTGATCGACGCCATTAGAAAAGGAGCTGTCAACAGGTCTCCGGGTCCTGATGGCCTCCCCTTGGAATTTTACCGGACTTTTCAATATTTATTAGCCTCCCGATGGACGGACATCTGTCGCGAACTACTATCTCCGGACGTGCCGCTCCCTGCGGCCCTTGTGGAAGGGATGATTATTCCTATTCACAAACCGTCCGGTGGCTGACGACTGCAGGACTACCGCCCGTTGACGCTATTGAACTGCGACTTTAAGATCTTTTCTCGACTGTTGGCGGCGCGGATACGCCAGACCCTACGAAATATTATCTCACCCGATCAAACGTCATTAGGAGCCGACAATAATATTCAAACAGCACTCAGTGAACATCGTGACTTGATCTCACTGGCGAGGGCATGTCGTCTGAACGGTGCACTGGCGGCAATCGATTTTAGTCAAGCTTTCGACCGAGTGGACCACAACTACTTGGAAGCGGTCCTCCAACATATGCGGTACCCACAGCCATTCGTCACTGTCGGCATGCGACTACTCCGTGGCGCGATGTCCAAGGTGATCGTCAACGGCCGATCTACGCAGCCCCTCACCTTTTCTCGATCGATACGCCAAGGCTGCCCTCTGTCCACTTTACTTTACGCTGTGGCCATGGAACCATTCCTCTGCGGCCTGCGCCAACGACTAACGGGTATGACGTCACGAGGCCGCACTTTCCGATGTAAAGCGTACGCTGACGACCTGGTGATTGTCATCCGCAACGGTGACGACACCGCTAGCGCACTAAATTGGATAGCGCAATATGGCATGGCCACTGGTAGCCGTATCAACGTCGCAAAATCGGTGGCGATGAACATCGGGGTCGGATTGTCTGAGAACAGTGTCAGCCTCTTACAGCTCAGAGATAGTTTGAAATGTCTCGGCATTGATTTTACAGACGATATACGACGGACCGCTGCTCACAACTTTCGACGGCTTTTACGAAATGTTCGGACTGGAATTACCAACAACCGCCTACGAGCCCTGGACATCGTTCAAAGGACCCAGTATGTTAACACACATTTAGCGTCACGCATTCCGCACATCGCCCAGATATTACCTATACCGGTGATGTTAGCTCGCCGTATACTTGCGGCTTTTGGGTCCTTCGTGAGTTCAGGAATGCTTTTCAAGATCGTGCATGAGACTCTCACCCTTCCCCCGGATCGGGGAGGGCTTGGCCTTTATCACGTTCATGACAGAGCGGTCGCCCTATTTGTGAGCGCGTTAGTCACACTATGGCACCGCCGTCCGGACAGTCCGACCAGTTTGTTAATAGAAGAACTAGCACCGCCCTCCCTGTTGCCGCCTGTGCCGATACACCACGTCCCCTCCTCGCTCTTCTACATCGGTGTCTTTTACCTTGAACTCAGTTACGTTCGACTTGCCTTACCAGCGACTCAACTGGCGACGGCAAAGACGGTTTATCGGGTCCTGCAACGTGGGCGACCCGATAACGTCGTGGAGAGTAAGCACCCGAACGTCAACTGGCGAGTAGTGTGGAGGACAATTCACCACGTAACACTGGACACCGACGTCACGGCGATGTGGTATATCACTGTCAACGGTAAGCAGGTGACTAGATCAAGGCTACATGCGATCCACGTGGTAGACTCACCCACGTGCACGAGCTGTGGCGTCCAAGACAACGATGAACACCGTCTTAGCTGTGGCGAGCCTACGGCAGTGTGGCACTTAGTGAGGCAAATGTCAGCATACTTCCTTCGAGTAACGCCGAATCATATCGACCCCAAGAATATCTTATTCCCGGATGAGACGTATTACCCACGCACTAAAACTAATGCAATGACGTGGCTTCGTGGACATGCAGTGCATTATTTGTTTCAAGACGGCACTAAGGACACTTTAGACTTTTGGAACTATTTGCAGGAACGACATTGCAAGATCCTCCGTAACCCAAAGTATCGACAATATTTTTCCAACGTTTTGTGGAGTGCGTTCCACGACCCTCCATGTAGCTGGAACATCACGGGTAAGAGAAGCTAAAATTACAAAACGATGATAGAACACTACACGGTACAACGTGGGATGTACTTTCATCATTACGAGAAGTCATACCCGGATGATACAGCAGATGGAGAGTTTCGTTGTGAACCCTCACACTCTGTAGCAGTATTTGCCCCATTTCCTCTTTTTGTCCCCAGTGCGAAAAGGTCTTCGCAGTTTTTGTTTCCCATCCGGTGCAAGATGTAGCACTGGTTAATGGTGGTATGGATTCCACCCTTCAGTTTTGTTTCATGGTTTCCTTCGCCCCGCACTTTGCTCTCTTTCTTTATGCCTTTTTCTACAACTATTTGCATGGTTTTAGTTACGTGCGTCCCCAACTCGACGCAACGAGTGCACTTACTAGTTTTCAGTTCCTTACTGTTAAAACTATTTTTTAAAAAATTAAAAATAAATAAATGAATAAATAAAATTTAAAAAAAATCACAAGTAAACATCAACTGCATCCTTTGTACCACATCACATCCCCAGGATGGGAGGTAGGAGACATCGTGGCCAGGCCTTGGGTCGCGGCCCCTGCCCACCTTGCCTCCGCCAGCCGCACTACCTGATCCATTAAAAAAAAAAAAAAAGTGTCATGGTATCCTTACATGCTTCTGAGCATAGGTGAACAATAGCTGTTTGTCTGTTTTTAGTAATGCCATTTATTTTGCCGTAAGAGTTTGTGTGTGTTTTAGGCCACTGTATACAGTGAGTTCAACTTCTTGGATTAGTGTTACATTACTTGTCGTACAGACAAAAACTGATTAAAAACGGATAGCGACTGCACCTGTTGTGTACAGATGCAGGTAATTGGCCACTGCCTGTAAACAGCTGTAAGCTCAGTTGGCCACGGTCGACATACACTACTGGCCATTAAAATTGCTACACCAAGAAGAAATTTGACAAATATATTTTACTAAAACTGACATATGATTAATAATCACGCAATTTGGGTGCATAGATCCTGAGAAATCAGTACCCAGAACAACCACCTCTGGCCGTAATAACGGCCTTGATACGTCTGGGCATTGAGTCAAACAGAGCTTGGATGGCTTGGACAGGTACAGCTGCCCATGCAGCTGCAACACGATACCACAGTTCATCAAGAGTAGTGACTGCGGTATTGTGACGAGCCAATTGCTCAGCCACCATTGAGCAGACGTTTTCAGTTGGTGAGAGATCTGGAGAATGTGCTGGCCAGGGTAGCAGTCGAACATTTTCTGTATCCAGAAAGGCCCGTACAGGACCTGCAACATGCGGTCGCGCATTATCCTGCTGAAATGAAGGGTTTCGCAGGGATCGAATGAAGGGTAGAGCCACGGGTCGTAACACATCTGAAATGTAACGTCCACTGTTCAAAGTGTCGTCAGTGCGAACAAGAGCTGACCGAGACGTGTAACCAATGGCACCCCATACCATCATGCCGGGTGATACGCAAGTATGGCGATGACGAAAACACGCTTCCAATGTGCGTTCACCGCGATGTCGCCAAACACGGATGCGACCACCATGATGCTGTAAACAGAACCTGGATTCATCCGAAAAAATGACGTTTTGCCATTCGTGCACCCAGGTTCGTCGTTGAGTACACCATCGCAGGCGCTCCTGTCAGTGATGCATCGTCGAGGTTAACCGCAGCCGTGGTCTCCGAGCTGATAGACCATGCTGCTGCAAACGTCGTCGAACTGTTCGTGCAGATGGTGGTTGTCTTGCAAACGTCCCCATATGTTCATTCAGGGATCGAGACGTGGCTGCACGATCCGTTACAGCCATGCGGATAAGATGCCTGTCATCTCGACTGCTAGAGATACGAGGCCTTTGGGATCCAGGACGGCGTTCCGTATTACCCTCCTGAACCCACCGATTCCATATTCTGCTAACAGTCATCGGATCTCGACCAACGCGAGCAGCAGTGTCGCGATACCATAAACCGCAATCGCAATAGGCTACAATCCCACCTTTACCAAAGTCGGAAACGTGATGGTACGCATTTCTCCTCCTTACACCAGGCATCACAACAACGTTTCACCGCGCAACGCCGGTCAACTGCTGTTTGTCTATGCGAAATCGGTTGGAAACATTCCTCATGTCAGCACGTTGTTGGTGTCGCCACCGGCGCCAACCTTGTGAGAATGCTATGAAAAGCTAATCATTTGCATATCACAGCATCTTCTTCCTGTCGGTTAAATTACGCGTTTGTAGCACGTCATCTTCGTGGTGTAGCAATTTTAATGGTTAGTAGTGTATTTGAGGCTACTGCCCTGGGCTGCGATAGCCTTGGGCATCTGAGACAATTTCTTTGGCACTTCTGGGGCCTATTTCGTTGCCTGGGATCCCTGTTGTTGCAGCGCATTCCGATTCTCATGTCCCTGACGGTGAACAATCGCATATCTTTGGGTGGAAGTCAAAAGGGCGTGCTGATCTCACGGCTGTCCTCTCACGCCTTAAAAATAGACGTGAGGTGCTGCCCACTGCTGAAAGTACGTCTGAACCATTACGGAATGCATCACCTGTTGGGACCGTGTTCAACCTTCGAGGTTCGGACAAGTGTAGATGGTGGGATTGCTTGTCACTGGGAGCTCCAGTGTCAAGCAGATGATACATTCTTTTAGCGAAATAGCGGGCAGTTGAGTCTCATCCGAGACCTGCCGGCAGCGACTGAGCACACGTTTCGCAACTGGCTGCAAACCGTAGCTCTTGTCAGCATGTTCGACGCCTGTCGCCTGGGTTCGCAGGTCATTCCCGGTCCCTGCATGCGGCTGGCTGATTTGCTGAATACAGCTAGCCTCGATGGTGGGTTGGAAGTAGAGCTATCGTTCTGCAGCAGCGTTCTCAGAACCTGTTGTAGTCCTCTGGTTTGCCGACCGGGGTGGCCAAGCGGTTACAGGCGCTACAGTCTGGAACCGCGCGACCTCTATGGTCGCAGGTTCGAATCCTGCCTCGGGCATGGATGTGTGTGCTGTCCTTAGGTTAGTTAGGTTTAAGTAGTTCTAAGTTCTAGGGGACTGATGACCTTAGAAGTTAAGTCCCATAGTGCTCAGAGCCATTTGAAGTCCTCTGGTTTGGAGCCGAATGGGGAGCTTTAACTAGAAACACAGACTATTCTGGACTGTTTTACGTGTGAATTTCTCGACCTGCATTATAGGACAGAGAATTAATAGGACACTCGTGCACCACATGCAGGAAACGTCTACTAGGTCAATGGAGTACTGTAGCGTGCTCATGTGGGCTTCTCAGGACAGAGAAATTCCTCCACTAGCCCAATAAGATGCGTTCTCATTTCAGATAGGACAGAGTTCGTTATAGCAGTTTGGAGAAAGAAAATGTTAATACAGTAGTAGTTAGCTGCAGGAGCGTCTATGCATAGTCCTGGAGCTAGTCTCGCTTATAAATGGTAACAATGCCCACATAGTGCTAGGCATAGAAAGATGGAGGAAACCAGATGCCAACAGCAATGAAGTTCTGAACTCAGACTGGACTGTGTATGGCAAAGATAGGATGAACGGTGGTTATGGAGGTGTGTTCTTACCCATAAAAACAAGTTAATATCTAGTGAAAAAAAATGGCTCTGAGCACTATGGGACTCAACTGCTGAGGTCATTAGTCCCCTAGAACTTAGAACTAGTTAAACCTAACTAACCTAAGGACATCACAAACATCCATGCCCGAGGCAGGATTCGAACCTGCGACCGTAGCGGTCTTGCGTTCCAGACTGCAGCGCCTTTAACCGCACGGCCACTTCGGCCGGCGATATCTAGTGACGTAATACAGATTCAGAATACGAAATGTTTTGAGTGATTACAAATGTTGAAGGTTGATCGAAAGTGGTCACTGGGCAATTTTGCAGAGCCATTGTCTCAGGAGCAGTAGAGGCTTAACTGTTAAGGGGGTACTTGGAAAATATTTCATGTAAATTTCCTGGTAACGTCGCAGTACAAGGGGGAAATTTCACCTTACCAGCTACAGACAGGAAGAGTCAAATGAATAAGGCGGGTGGTGTGGCACGGAATCACGTGAAATTGTTCTAAGTGTCTTATCCGAAAATTACATTGAACAGTTAGTCGGAGAACCAATTCGTGAAGGTAACATTTTAGATATGCTTGTGACAAACAGACCTGAACTTTTCGACTCAGTTAGTGCAGAACAGGGAATCAGTGATCATATGGCCGTTACAGCATCACTAAATACGGCTACAAACAGCAATACAAAGGAGGATAGGAAGATCTTTATGGCTAACGAGGGCCACAAGAAACATGTTTCAAATTACTTGAACGGCCAGCATGAAAATTTCATCTCCAGTACTAACAACGTCGAGCGTCAGTGCAGAAATTTCAAGAGTGTTGTATAATGGGCTTTAGACAAGTATGAGCCGAGGAAAGTTGTGGGGAATGGAAAATATCCGCCACAGTTGGACAGCGGTGTTAATAAAGCTGATACGAAAACAAAGAGAGCTTCGCTTCAAATTCAAACACAGCAAAACGAAAGTCAAACGAAGCCAAAATTAGAAAAAGGAGAGCCCTGCGTGAAGCGTTCAACGAATTCGAAAGCAAAATTCTGTCTACCGACTTGATAGAAGAACCTAAGAAGGTTTGGTCTTATGTTAAATCAGCAAACGGATCGAAGCCATCTGCCCAGACATTCACTGACCATAATATCACTGAAACGAAGGACGACACAGAAAAGGCCAAAATACTAAACGTCTTTTTTCAAAACTGTTTCATACAGTAATATTGCATCCTGGTATCTCCTTTAAATCGTCGCGCGAACGACAAGCTGACTGTTCAAAATGGTTCAAATGGCTCTGAGCACTATGCGACTTAACTTCGGAGGTCATCAGTCGCCTGGAACTTAGAACTAATTAAACCTAAGGACATCACACACATCCATGCCAGAGGCAGGATTCGAACCCGCGACCGTAGCGGTCGCTCGGCTCCAGAAAGCTGACTGTTATCGAAATGACGGTGGAATAGAAAAACAACTGAAGTCACTCAACAGAGGGGAGCCCCGACGGTATACAAATACGATTCTACAAAGAGTATGCGAAAGAACTTGCCACTTGTACCATAGGTCTCTGGAAGACCGAATTGTCTCCGATGATCGCAAAAAAAAAAGAAAAAAAAACATAGGCCATTACTGTTTTCAAAAAGGGACAGACGCACAGAACTATAGGCATATATATCTCAGATGTCGGTTAGCTGAACAGTTTTGGAACTTGTTTTATACTTGCGTGTTATGAAATTTAGGAGAACGAAAATCTCCTCTTTTGGAATCAATACGAGTTCCGAAACCAATGATGGTATGAATATAGCTCAGTCTGTCCGTCCACGAAATCTAAAAGGCGGTGGATACCGGCCCCTGGCAGATGCTGTGTTCCTTGACTTATGCAAGGCGTTCGATGCATTTCCGCACTGACACCTAGAGAGCAAAATTCTAACGTGCGGAATATCAAACCAACTGTGTGATTGGATTGAAGAGTTTCTAGCAAAGAGAGCACAGCATGTCTTTCTCAATAGGGACTTAGAGCATACCCCAAAGGAATGTTATGGGGACACTACTTTTCGCAGTATATATAAATGACAAAATAGACAATATCGGAAGTTACATGAGGATTTTCGCAAATGACGTTGTTTACGGAAAAGTCGCAACGCTAGAAAATTGTTTCGAAATGATGATCATGATACAGACATAAATGTCGTGTGACCGGGGCCTCCCGTGAGGTAGACCGTTCGCTGGGTGCAAGTCTTTCGATCTGACGCAATTTCGGTGACTTGCTCGTCGATGGGGATGAAATTATGATGATTAGGACAACACAACACCCAGTCCCTGAGCCGAGAAAACATCCGACCCAGCCGGGAATCGAACCCGGGACCATAGATTTAACATTCTGTCGCGTTGATCACTCAGCTACCGGGGGCGACCATGATGATGATGATGATGATGATGATGATGATGATTGGTTTTTGGGGCGCTCAATTGCGCGATCATCAGCACCCGGTTTCGAAATGATGAAAGACCTGCATAGGATCGACGGTTGACGTAGGGTGTGCCATCTGACCCTCAACATAAACAAATTAAAAGTATTGCGTATGGATATACAGAAACACACATTGCTGTATGATAACTCGATTGCAGAAAAATCACTGGAAGCAGATACTTCCATAAAATATCTAGGAGTATGTGTAGGGTGCGATTTAAAGTGGAACTATCACATAAAACTAATCGCAGGAAATGCAGACGCCAGACTGAGATTCATTGGAAGATTCGCGAGGAAATGTAGTCCCTCAGCAAAGGGCATGGCTTACAAAACCCTCGTTCGACCATTACTTGAATATTACTCGTCAGTATGGAAACCGTATCAGGTAGAACTTATAGTTGAAATACAGACATCCAAAGAAAAATAGCACGTTTCTTTGTCTGTTCATTTAGTAAGCACGAAAGCTTCACGGAGACGACAAACAAACTCCTGCGCCAGTTACTGCAAGGGACGCGTTCTGCATCGCGGTATGATTTACTGTTAAAATTCTGAAAGTATACGTTTATCTTGCGTATACCTCGTGAAAGGACCACTAAAATAAAATTAGAAAGATTCTAGCCTACACGGGGGCTTACCATAAATCGTTCTTCCCGCGAATCATTAGAGACTAGAACAGCACAATTGGAAACAGCGGGTGGTACACAAAGTACCTCCTGGCATAGATTGCAAGGTGCCTTACGGTGTACAAATGTAGACCAAGAACGTGGGGGGTGCACTCCTTCAACATCCTCCATCCTTACAAAGCCAGAATATGGCCTATAATCTACTACGCAAATGACACCCGTAATTCAGTTCACTAAATTTCTAGCTCATTCTCCCAACTGTCAAACGCTATGCCCTTGCCCTGCACCTTTCTTTCCGTGCCTTCTTACCTTCCCCATACGTATACTTCACCTGCTCTCAAAATTCCCTCTTTCATCACCCACATTGATCATCTTAATGTACCACATACAGTGTATTCGACAAAACAACCACTTTGTTTCCAGCCTCGGCCCAACCAAGGGTCATGAGCTGCAATTATACACACCTCTGACACTCTGCAACTGCAAAAATTTTTACATTCTCCCTTTCCAAGTAAACCCATTTCCATTTCTATATCACACATTTATCCTTCTCATCACACTTACACACGTCAAAAATAGTTTAGCATCACCCCAGTTCCCAGAACTCCTGAAGATAGACGTTGGCTGTGGATATTGTATCACAGACACAGTCCCTTTGACTGTTCAGAGATATCATTGAACCCGTCCAAAGATGTAAACAACCATGCATGAGCAGCACGTATTAGACAGAGGGGGTCCGACAGCCGATCAGTTCCAGTCGTTCCACCAGGAAGGAGGTACACGGCTCGTGTTGTCTGTAGTTCAACCATGCGTAGATGGTCAATAACGCAACTGAAGCGCGTCCGCATTGTTACTTTGTGCCAAGAAGAGCTCTCAACAAGGGAAGTGTCCATGCGTCTCAGAGTGAATCAAAGCGATGTTGTTCGGACATGGAGGAGATACAGAGAGGCAGAAACTGTCGATGACATGCCTCGCTCAGGCCGCCCAAAGGCTACTACTGCAGTCGATGACCGCTACCTACGGATTATGGTTCGGAGCAACCCTGACAGCAACGCAAGCATGTTGAATAACGCTTTTCGTGCAGCCACAGGACGTCGTGTTACGACTCAAACTGTGCGCAGCAGGCTGCATGATGCGCAATTTCACTCCCAACGTGTATGCCGAGGTCCATCTTTGCAACCACGACGCCATACAGCGCGGTACAGATGGACCCAACAACATGCCGAATGGACCTCTCAGGATTGGCATCACGTTCTCTTCACCGATGAGTGTCGCATATGCCTTCCACCAGGCAATCGTCGGAGATGTGTTTGGAGGCAACGTTGTCAGGCTGAACGCTGTAGACACACTGTCCAGCGAGTGCAGCAAGGTGGAGGTTCCCTGCTGTTTTGGGGTGGCATTATGTGGGGCCGACGTACGCGTCTGGCGGTCATCGATGGGACCGTAACGGCTGTACGACACGTGCGAGACATTCGTCTTCATGAACGACAATTCGTGCCCCCATCGTGCACATCTTGTGAATGACTTCCTTCAGGAAAACGACATCGCTCGACTACAGTGACCAGCATGTTCTCCAGACATGAACCCTATCGAACATGCCGGGGATAGATTGAAAAGGGCTGGCTAAGGACGACGTGACCCACCAACCACTCTAGGGATCTACGCCGAATTTCCGTAGAGGAGTGGGACAGTCTGAACCTACAGTGCCTTGATGAAGTTGTTCATAGTATTCTACGATGAATACAGGCATGCATCAATGCAAAAGGACGTGCTACTGGGTATCAGAGGTACCTATGTCTACCACCTCAGAAGGTCTGGCTGTATGGTGGTGCAACACGCAATGTGTGGTTTTCATGACCATTGAAAAGGGCAGAAATGATGTTTATGTTGATCTCAATTCCAATTTTCTGTACAGGGTCCGGAACTCTCGGAACGAAGATGATGCAAAACTTCATTTGATGTGTGTATTGCACACCAGCACAGTCTTCCGTATATCAGGATCCCCTAAATTTCTCTGTTGTTCCTTACATAAGTACGATGTGGCTTTCATCCTAGTTTTTATTCTTTTAGGTCATCAGTGTTCAAACTGGTTTGATGCAGGCTGCTATGGGTTCACATCCCTTCCCAATCCCTTCACCTCACAGTAACACCTTCACCAACCGTCCTCAGTCATTTGTGAGATCTACGTCTTCGCAATTTTTACTCTCTACAGTACCTTCTAGTACCACGGAGCGTATTTCCTAATTTCTTAACACATGTCCAATCATCCTGTTCATATTTCCACACATGCATTTCATTGCTGAAGTTGCGTAGAACATCCACATTTATTACGTGGTCCGTCTACTTAATGTTCAACGATCTTCTCGAACACCACATTTCGAACGCTTCGACTCTCTTCTTTTCCACTTTTCCCAACGAAACTTGATTCAGCCCTTCATAACCGCTACGGTCGCAGGTTCGAATCCTGCCCCGGGCATGGGTCTCTGTGATGTCCTTAGGTAGGCTAGGTTTAAGTAGTTCTAAGTTCTAGGGGACTGATGACCTCAGACGTTAAGTCCCATAGTGCTCAGAGCCATCTGAACCATTGAACCAGCCCTTCATAATGGTGAGCTCGAGACGCACATTACCAGGAATATCGTTTGATACTAGTAGCTGTCACGTGACGAATGATGATCTCCTTGCCTCTGTCAGTTTTCTCGTTGCTTCATCAACCACTGCTTCTGTTTCACTAATTATGATTTACAATTTTAAGTTTATTGCTAGACTTATTTTATAGAATGAATATTTCACTCTGCAATAGAATGTGTGCTGTTGTGCAACTTCTTCAGACATAAAAATTGTGAGCCAGACTCGAATCTATGACCTCATCTTTCGTGGGCAAAACTCGTATCAACTGTTGCTGAAGTCAAGTTTTCAGCAGTAGCCCTCATTCCCAAAGACTCGCTTTTAAGTCGCCTTCGTGAGCACCAGGGCACAGAGGTGTGTACACATTCTGCTTTTAACACGCCCATGGTTGCCTGTCAACCGGCCAGGCCAGGTCCCGCACGCTATACGCAGGACGGACAGGCTGTTTTACTCCCATTCAAGCCAAGCCATGCCCAACCCAAAGCCGCACGGGATAGTCATGCGGTCTCAGGCGCCTTGCCACGGCTCGCGCGCCTCCCCGCGTCGGAGGTTCGAGCTCTCCCTCGGGCATGGGTGTATGTGTGTTGTCCTTAGCGTAAGTTAAAGTAGTGTGTAAGCCTAGGGACCGATGACCTCAGAAGTTTGGTCCCATAGGAACTTACAACCACCACCACCACCACCTCCTCCTCCCCCTCCTCCTCCTCCTCCACAACCCAACCCAAACAGGCTAAAGGAGTCCTGCCTGCATGTGCTTCTTGCCGCTGTATATTACGCTACGTGGCATTTTATTCCATACACTTTCATTGCAGCGTTGGAAATAATGTTCGGAAGCTGATGAAAAGTCTTTTTTACCAGAGTATCATAAGAGAAGGCTCAATAAGATGTGTAATCATAATGGGGCACTGTAGGCCAGAAAATGGAGTACATTATTTGTTCTTCTTTCCTTTGCAGCATATTTCGGGATTATTTATTTATTTTGATATGAACGGTATTCTCTGCAACTTCACCTTCTTTCGACTAATTCTGGCTATTCTCAATTCTAACCATCTTCAGGTCACCTCTAATGGATGTTTTCCGTAGCAATCAGAACCACCTCTCAAAATCAAGATCCTTTGCATCTAAGAACCTGAAGATGTCTATTATACTGCAACGCCAAGGTTCTGGAAGTTTAGATTTTGCAACCAGAGTATGTTTCAGCCGAATATGACACCAGTTATAATGATTTACTTACTTCTCCCAGCATATGTATTGCGGGTTCGCTGGATTCATTCTAAGTGGCCAAAAGAGTTCATTCTAAATTTCCCAAATGCACTGTAACAAACGTGAAGTTCGTTTTCCACTTTATGTTGCTCTACAAAGTACATGTCTGAAAGAAGTAACTTTGCTTTCATACTAAGCTTACCACCAGGATGTAGTTTTTAACGTTAACAGAGACATATTTTTTTCCTATTTGACTCAATGTTGGCCATAAATTTAGAAAGCCTATACAATGGTAAATGGCCTCAAGTACTTAGTACACATTTCCACAATCTTTTCATTCACTAAGTCTGTGCATTCAAGTTTTCAACACTAAGACTTTGTTCTCTTTCAAAATATTTATGGAGCGAGGAAATTGCTGGTCAAATTTAGAAACGTATCGTGACATACTCGAGGTTTCCGAATCAGTATTAAGTAACTTGTTACACAATTTGCTTTGCGAGATACGTACGCAGACATACAGCTGGCTAGTAACGTTGGACTGTTGTCAGGTGCAGCAAGCTGGACGGGTCCGCTGAAGCTCCCCAGGCTTGCGGAAAGCCTGCCTTAACCACTGTGCTTCAGTACACGTGTACTCTTGTGTCTCCGTCACGGCAGATTGAGCTGCTTCAATGGCTGCTGCGGGGACAGGAGCAGACAGGTTGGGAGGAGAGTTTGTACACCCCTGGCCAGCACTCGCAGCGCGAGGCGCAGCAGTCGTCTGGCTCTGCATTGTCGCTAAAGACCATTTTACAGCGGAGCGAACACAAGCGAAGCCGCGTTCGCAAACAACGTGCAGGAGAGTCGCTAGAGCGTACCATCGTTGACTCGTGCCTGCGAATAAGCATATACACTGAAGAGAACGGAAGAAGACGTGGCTGTAATAGAGGTAGTGGATTTAACGCTGAAATGCAGCTCCGCCTTTCCAGTCCCATCTGACGGCAGACACTTTTCTTGTCGTCTCTTTACAACTGAAGAGGGAATTCAAAAGCAGACCACTAACTACGGGCGACCAACAAGACGAGGGAAAAGTCTAGGATTTACACTCTGGTTAGTAGCAACCGGAGACATTTATGTAAGTGACTGTTTAACATTGCAACAGCTGCTTTATATCAGATAGTTTCTGATGTGTGAACTAACATATGCGAAGCACTTCAAGAATTTTATTTAACTACATATCTGGGAAATAACGTCAATAACATGTGATTAATGAAAAGTGAAACATACATACGATGTCCCACATAGGTTACTTGATAAAATCTAGTAGACAATTTGTTAAGCAGCAGTTGGCGTGATACCGGCTAAGCTATTTTGATTTATCATCGAAAATACCTAACGCAACGGTGATAAATCAGCTACCTAACTACAAATACCATGAACGTAAGCAATAGAATGATGTTATCTTTCATAAATTTTTAGTATTAGTTAGCATATTAGATGCATAATCGAACTTGGTTAGCCGCGCGGGATTAGCCGAGTGGTCTGAGGCATTGCAGTCATGGACTGCGCAGCTGGTCCCGGCGGTGGTTCGAGTCCTCCCTCGGGCATGGGTGTGTGTGTTTGTCCTTAGGCTAATTTAGGTTAATTAGTGTGTAAGCTTAGGGACTGATGACCTTAGCAGTTAAGTCCTGTGGTGTCACCGCCAGACTCCACACTTGCTAGGTGGTAGCCTTTAAATCGGCCGCGGTCCGTTAGTATACGTCGGACCCGCGTGCCGCCACTATCAGTGATTGCAGACCGAGCGCCGCCACACGGCAGGTCTAGAGAGACTTCCTAGCACTCGCCCCAGTTGTACAGCCGACTTTGCTAGCGATGGTTCACTGACAAATTACGCTCTCATTTGCCGAGACGATAGTTAGCTTAGCCTTCAGCTACGTCATTTGCTACGACCTAGCAAGGCGCCATTGCCAGTCACTATTGATGCTGTAAAACATGTACCGTCAAGAGCGATGTTCACCAATTGTGGATTAAAGTTAAGTGTTCCAGAAGCTACGTACCTTTTTTACTAGTCTCATTTCCGTGTCCTGCTCCAGACCTCACGCCAACCTGCGTGAGCTTAAACGCGTGCCTTTCGGCTTCCTCCTAGTGGATTGGCTGTCTTGCCAATCCACAAGAAGTCCCATAAGATTTCACACACATTTGAAATTTTTTTTTTTAACTTGGTTATTTTCAAGGAAATTTATTGTGGTTCTCCTTTTTAACAGAATGAATTAAGCTTTCGTTTATTCACTGCGTCTCCCCACGATACAAGCATCTACAGTTGCCAGTAGGACCTTCGATGGCTTCGGCAGTTTTCTGTTATGTATGAGGCGGAACTATGGGTCTCATGGAAAAAGGGTGACCCAGCTGAGTCACGCAATTAGACTCTTAGTCTGATTACGAGGTGTGGCCATTAACTGCACGCGTTGATCACGTAAGCTGACGTGAGGATCAATGAACTATACTTGACGGGGTGTATGTGGAACATCTTAGGTGATCAGAAAGTTACTAGACAAGAATGCAATTAAATACTTAGCTTTAATTCAGCATCAGCGATGAACGTCATCTTGCCTTTGTACAATAATATTTACAAGTGCAGTTATAGACTGAACTGCGACTACTTTTTCACAATTCTGATTGCTTCGCACATATAGATCAATTATCAATGCATAAACTGTATGTGGCGCCTGGCTAAGTCGTAGCTATTGACATACATCTACATGATTACTCTGCAATTCACATTTAAGTGCTTGGCAGAGGGTTTATCGAACCACAATCATACTATCTCTCTACCATTCCACTCCCGAACAGCGCACGGGAAAAACGAACACCTAAACCTTTCTGTTCGAGCTCTGGTTTCTCTTATTTTATTTTGATGATCATTCCTACCTATGTAGGTTGGGCTCAACAAAATATTTTCGCATTCGGAAGATAAAGTTGGTGACTCAAATTTCGTAAATAGATCTCGCCGCGACGAAAAACGTCTTTGCTTTAATGACTTCCATCCCAACTCGCGTATCATATCTGCCACACTATCTCCCCTATCACGTGATAATACAAAACGAGCCGCCCTTTTTTGCACCCTTTCGATGTCCTCCGTCAATCCCACCTGGTAAGGATCCCACACCGCGCAATAATATTCTAACAGAGGACGAACGAGTGTAGTGTAAGCTGTCTCTTTAGCGGACTTGTTGCATTTTCTAAGTGTCCTGTCAATGAAACGCAACCTTTGGCTCGCCTTCCCCACAATATTATCTATGTTGTCTTTCCAACTGAAGTTGTTCGCAGTTTTAACACCCAGGTACTTAGTTGAATTGACAGCCTTGAGAATTGTACTATTTATCGAGTAATCCAACGGATTTCTTTTGGAACTCATGTGAATCACCTCACACTTTTCGTTATTTAGCGTCAACTGCCACCTGCCACACCATACAGCAATCTTTTCTAAATCGCTTTGCAACTGATACTGGTCTTCGGATGACCTTACTAGACGGTAAATTACAGCATCATCTGCGAACAACCTAAGAGAACTGCTCAGATTGTCTCCCAGGTCATTTATATAGATCAGGAATAGCAGAGGTCCCAGGACGCTTCCCTGGGGAACACCTGATATCACTTCAGTTTTACTCGATGATTTGCCGTCTATTACTACGAACTGCGACCTTCCTGACAGGAAATCACGAATCCAGTCGCACAACTGAGACGATACCCCGTAGGCCCGCAGCTTGATTAGAAGTCGCTTGTGAGGAATGGTGTCAAAAGCTTTCCGGAAATCTAGAAATACGAAATCAACTTGAGATCCCCTGTCGATAGCGTCCATTACTTCGTGCGAATAAAGAGCTAGCTGCGTTGCACAAGAACGATGTTTTCTGAAGTCATGCTGATTACATATCAATAGACCGTTCCCTTCGAGGTGATTCATAATGTTTGAATACAGTATATGCTCCAAAACCCTGCTGCAAACCGACGTCAATGATGTAGGTCTGTAGTTCGATGGATTACTCCTACTACCCTTCTTAAACACTGGTGCGACCTGCGCAAATTTTCCAATCTGTAGGTACAGATCTATCGGTGAGCGAGCGGTTATATATGATTGCTAAGTAGGGAGCTATTGCATCAGCGTAATCTGAAAGGAATCTGATCGGTATACAATCTGGACCTGAAGACTTGCCCGTATCAAGCGATTTGAGTTGCTTCACAGCCCCTAAGGTATCTACTTCTAAGAAACTCATGCTAGCAGCTGTTCGTGTTTCAAATTCTGGAATATTCCATTCGTCTTCCCTGGTGAAGGAATTTCGGAAAACTGCGTTCAATAACTCCGCTTTAGCCGCACAGTCGTCGGTAACAGTGCCATTGGCATTGCGCAGCGAAGGTATTGACTGCGTCTTGCCGCTTGTGTACTGCTGAAGGCTATGCTAACTAGCGTCTCTGCACATGAGATTTCTGAAGCTATAACAAGTAAACCATTCCTATCAAAGTCGGCTGTAGAACTGGCCAGTACGTTAGCTTGTCTCGTAAAACCAGCCGAGTGGCGGCGCTCGGTCTGCTAGCGTCGACAGTGGCGACTCGCGGGTTCGATGTGTACTGACGGACTGCGGCCGATTTAAAGCCGCAAGTGTGCTGCCTTGCGGTGACACCACATCTATCCTTCTTTTCCCTCGACATTTGTGCTGTACATTGCTTGGCTCCCAGAAGAACGTATCATTTCTACATTCTTCTGTCAGCATCATTCATTCTCTACAGAACACTCCATCGGGCCCGGAACTCATGTCAGTAACAGAAACAGAAAAGATAGCAAACGAAACGTTTCTGTACTGCTAGCGTCAATCGGAGAGAGCGCGAATTTGCTTTGATGTTTTGCTAAAAGATCGACAAGCAGCGGAACGCGAGCGAACACGGGAAACACGACCGAATGCCCGGTGCGCACGAGCTCACAGCGCTTACATCTACATCTACATCCATACTCCGCAAGCCACCTGACGGTGTCTGGCGGAGGGTACCTTGAGTACCTCTATCGGTTCTCCCTTCTATTCCAGTCTCGTATTGTTCGTGGAAAGAAGGATTGTCGGTATGCTTCTGTGTGGGCTGTGATCTCTCTGATTTTATCCTCATGGTCTCTTCGCCAGATATACGTAGGCGGGAGCAATATACTGCTTGACTCTTCTGTGAAGGTATGTTCTCGAAACTTTAACAAAACCGTACCGAGCTACTGAGCGTCTCTCCTGCAGAGTCTTCCACTCGAGTTTATCTATCATCTCCGTAACGCTTTCGCGAGTACTAAATGATCCTGTAACGAAGCGCGCTGCTCTCCGTTGGATCTTCTCTATCTCTTCTATCAACCCTATCTGGTACGGATCCCACACTGCTGAGCAGTATTCAAGCAGTGGGTGAACAATTATACTGTAACCTACTTCCTTTGTTTTCGGATTGCATTTCCTTAGGATTCTTCCAATGAATCTCAGTCTGGCATCTGATTTACCGACGATCAACTTTATATGATCATTCCATTTAATATCACTCCTAATGCGTACTCCTAGATAATTTATGGAATTAACTGCTTCCAGTTGCTGACCTGCTATATTGTAGCTAAATGATAATGGATCTTTCTTTCTATGTATTCGCAGCACATTACACTTGTCTACATTGAGATTCAATTGCCATTCCCTGCACCAAGAGTCAATTCGTTGCAGATTCTCCTGCATTTCAGTACAGTTTACCATTGCTACAGACTCTCGATGTACTACAGCATCATCCACAAAAAGCCTCAATGAACTTCCGATGTTATCCACAAGGTAATTTATATATATTGTGAATAGCAACGGTCCTACGACACTCCCCTGCGGCGCACCTGAAATCACTCTTACTTCGGAAGACTTCTCTCCATTGAGAATGACACGCTGCGTTCTGTTACCTACGAACTCTTCAATCCAGTCACACAATCGCCCAAGAGAGCATTCGCGTTCGCTGTTGTTCGTTCGCCTGTGTTCGATACGGTGCAAAAGAGGCCTAAGGAAACGTAACTGGCTAGCTACGCTACGCTACGACGCTGCGCGAGGTGTCTTGGCGAGTGCAGTAGGCGCTTCGCAACCGCGTGCTCTGCGACTTCGCAACCCTTACGCCAGCGGGCAAGGAGCGACTGAGCTCCGAGCATACAGCTGTGTAGTAAGGCGAGGTGGTATGCGTAATCTTCGGCAGCTTTTGCCGATGTGCAAGATGTTGATGTGGCCTCTCTCCTCAATTCCCTCCCTCCCTCAGTCTCTCTCTCTCTCTCTCTCTCTCTCTCTCTCTCTCTCTCTCTCTCTCTGTCTCGCTCGCTCGCTCGCGCTATCTCTCGCACCACAGCCGATTGAAGAACATCGGAACATCGGTTGGCACACACTCGCAACACTCTAATATGGATAGAATTTCAGTGAAAAGAAGGGACGAAGTCTCTCTCAGCCATCGCAACACCTTGCTCCCAGTGCAGTGATCTACACAGCTTACAAGTTTGAATTTCATTCAGCCACTCTTTCTGCGAGTTGTAGTTTACACACGCGTTAGATTCTTTTGGAAGTCCATATTTTATATATCACATTTTTCTTTGCTTTTGTAGGGCACTATTGACATATATAACTGTAATGATAACTTCGCTCTCATGTATTGGATACTGTTGCCCAAGTTCGAGGTTCCCCTCCCTTCTATCATTCACCGACTATCAACTTTACAGCGTTGCAGGTTGCAGTTCTAACAGGAGCTTGGTAGGGGGCAAATGTCTGTGACGAGTTGGGCTGCAGGACCCGCAAGTTTCAAAAGGACGGAGCGCCAGATCAAAGGGAGCAACATCTGGGCAAGCAGACCGATAGCATTCGTCAGGAGAGAGTGGCAGGTTACTTGGGAAAGATAATCCATGGTACACAGTCTAAAGAAACAGAGCGAAGGGCTATAAATGCCAGTGCCGTTGAAAGAAAAACGTTTGGCTGTCAAGAGGACGGTGCGTAGGTCTTGAACGACAACTACACCAGAATGTTATCTAAAAATATCTCACAAAACCCTCTGAAATCCTGGTCGTACTCCGGTATTTCAAGGCTGTTCGTGCCACCATAGCTAGTTTCCCGACACTCACACACGATACACGGTCGGACAATGGAGGTAGCATAACAGAAGCAAAAATACTGATCTCCCTCCTCAAATGCTCCTTTACCAATGAAAATGTAACGATATTGCCCCAGTTTAATCCTCACCACTCGAAAAAGTCTGAGCAGCAACGCTTAATCCTTGCAAGAGAAACGACGACAATCACTGCGAAGATAAATGATATAGATTCTAGTGTCAGTAGCACTGACAACTGAAATCGCTAAAAAGGAACAAACTCCAAGGCCCGATGAAATCTCTATCTGATTCTATACCGAATTTGCGGCTGAATTAGCCCCTCATTAAACCATAATCTACCGTATACACCTCGAATACAAAATCGTGACCAGCAATAGGAAGAAATCGCAAGTCACAACCGTCTACAAGCAGGGTGGCAGAAGTGATCCACAAAACTACCGTCAAGTATCATTGACATCCGCCTGTTACAGAATTTTAGAAAATATTCTAAGCTCAAAAGTAGTGAATTTTCTCTAAAAGAATGGCCTCTTCCACGGCATTCAGCGTGGATTCTGAAGACATCGATCATGTGAAACCCAACTCGCCCTTTACTCACATGACATCACGGCAGCCATGTGGGTGCCATGTTTCCTCACTTCCCAGAAGCGTTTGACTCTGTACGAAACCTGCGGCTATTAATACGATAGTATGGCGTTTGAAGCGAAATGTTTGACTGGATTTAACCGAAAAATGTAGAAGTAAGTTTAGATGTGTCCCAGGGAAGTGTGTTGGGGCCTTTGTGTTTATGTTGTTTGTTAATTACCTTATAGACAATATTAATGCTAACCACAGAATTTTGGCAGATGATGCACTTATCTATAATGAAATACTGCCTGAAAGAAACCGCACAGCTATTCACTTAGATCTTGGTAAGATTTTAAAGTAGTGTAAAGATTGCCAACTTTGATTTAAAAGTTCATAAATGCGAAATTTTTCACATCATAAAACGAGGAAACCTATTATCCTAAAATATCTACAAGTTAAAACTGGAATCTGTCAACTCATACAAATATCTGGGTTTAGAGACTTGTAGGGTTATGAAATGGAATGGTTAAATAGCCTAAGTAGTACGTAATGGAGGGGGCAGTCATTGGTTCGTTATAGAATACAAGGAAATGCGGTCAGTCTGCAAAGGAGATTGCTTGAAAAACACTCGTGCAACCCATCTGGTTATACTGCTCAAGTGTGTGACACCAGTACCAAACAGGACAATCACGGATCATTGAACGCACGCAGAGAAGAGTGCCACGCATGGTCACAGGTGTGTTTGACCTACGGAAGAGTCTCACGCATTTGCTGAAGAAGCTGAATTGGCAGACGCTTCAAGGTAAACGCCAGTTATATCCCGAAAAATCCTACTCAAAAATGTTCGAGAACCAGCTTGAAATAATGGACCTCGAAATATGCTACAACCACCTACGTATCGCTGCCATAAAGACTGAGAGATCGAGATTAGTCTAACTGCAGTGCCCAAAAAGGTGTTTAAACAGTCACTGTTCCCTCGGCCCATACGAGTATGGAACAGGAAGAATCACTAATAATTCGTACAATGGCATGCACTTCACAATTTGAAGAGTGTAGATGTAGACGTAGACTGACCAGCGCTTGCGTCAGAGGTGCTGCAGTACGAGCCTGTGCAAAGCGAAATAGCTAGAAGCATTTAGAAAACTTTCTGCGCATATCGATACCGAGAAGAGTACAGACGAAATGATAAGAAGTATAGAGAGGAAGGAAATAGCTTACTAAGTCGTAGTCATCATTAGTGGAGACACCGAGCACTACTTTTCAACCAGTGGGATGGCTGGGAGGGAAGGCTGCGAGCTTCTATAAACCTATCGACATGGAGCAGGAGGGCGTTCTGGCACCTTCTGATCTACATACATACTCCGCAATCCACCATACGGTGCGTGGCGGAGGATACCTCGTACCACAACTAGCATCTTCTCTCCTTGTTCCACTTCCAAACAGAACGAGGGAAAAATGACTGCCTATATGCCTCTGTACGTCTTATCTTTGTGGTCTTTCCCCGAAATGTAAGTTGGCGGCAGTAAAATTGTACTGCAGTCAGCCTCAAATGCTGGTTCTCTAAATTTCCTCAGTAGTGATTCACGAAAAGAACGCCTCCTTTCCTCTAGAGACTCCCACCCAAGTTCCTTAAGCATTTCCGTAACACTTGCGTGATGATCAAACCTACCAGTAACAAATCTAGCAGCCCGCCTCTGAATTGCTTCTATGTCCTCCCTCAATCCGACCTGATAGGGATCCCAAACGCTCGAGCAGTACTCAAGAATAGGTCTATTAGTGTTTTATAAGCGGTCTCCTTTACACATGAACGACATCTTCCCAAAATTCTACCAATGAACCGAAGACGACTATCCGCCTTCCCCACAACTGCCATTACATGCTTGTCCCACTTCATATCGCTCTGCAATGTTACGCCCAAATATTTAATCGACGTGACTGTGTCAAGCGCTACACTACTAATGGAGTATTCAAACATTACGGGATTCTTTTTCCTATTCATCTGCAATAATTTACATTTATCTACATTTAGAGTTAGCTGGCATTCTTTACACCAATCACAAATCCTGCCCAAGTCATCTTGTATCCTCCTACAGTCACTCAACGACGACACCCTCCCGTACACCACAGCATCATCAGCAAACAGCCGCACATTGCCATCCACCCTCTCCAAAAGATCACTTATGTAGATAGAAAACAACAGCGGACCTACCACACTTCCCTGGGGCACTCCAGATGATACCCTCACCTCCGATGGACACTCACCATCGAGGACAACGTAGGATTCTCAGACACGCTGCCTGGGGCTCTGCTTCCAGCAGCTAACCTATCCTGAGACAATCAGAATAGTGTGCCATTCCGAGTGGCGGTGCATGTGGGCCAAAAACTCGCTAATCTGGTAAGCTGCTCAAAACAGCGAGGCTGGCTGTGGCACCAGCACAGGGAGACGAGAGGGGTGGTGTGAAACATGTGGTCCATGTATAGTGCGTTATGAAATAACGATTGCTGGTCAACTACAAATAACATTGCCAGCCACACGTCCCATGTGAAATCACTTAGCTATAGGGAGCAGGTGTAACATCCCTCGGGTCAGGATTTTTAGTGGGCGTGGAAGCTGAGCAGGCGAAGTGGTGGCACTGCAGGTGCAGCAGGTGAGACTCGGTAGCTGATGAGGGTGTCATATGCCCGAAGGTGTCAGTTAAATAGTGTTGCCTGGAATCATATACACTCCTGGAAATGGAAAAAAGAACACATTGACACCGGTGTGTCAGACCCACCATACCTGCTCCGGACACTGCGAGAGGGCTGTACAAGCAATGATAACACGCACGGCACAGCGGACACACCAGGAACCGCGGTGTTGGCCGTCGAATGGCGCTAGCTGCGCAGCATTTGTGCACCGCCGCCGTCAGTGTCAGCCAGTTTGCCGTGGCATACGGAGCTCCATCGCAGTCTTTAACACTGGTAGCATGCCGCGACAGCGTGGACGTGAACCGTATGTGCAGCTGACGGACTTTGAGCGAGGGCGTATAGTGGGCATGCGGGAGGCCGGGTGGACGTACCGCCGAATTGCTCAACACGTGGGGCGTGAGGTCTCCACAGTACATCGATGTTGTCGCCAGTGGTCGGCGGAAGGTGCACGTGCCCGTCGACCTGGGACCGGACCGCAGCGACGCACGGATGCACGCCAAGACCGTAGGATCCTACGCAGTGCCGTGGGGGACCGCACCGCCACTTCCCAGCAAATTAGGGACACTGTTGCTCCTGGGGTATCGGCGAGGACCATTCGCAACCGTCTCCATGAAGCTGGGCTACGGTCCCGCACACCGTTAGGCCGTCTTCCGCTCACGCCCCAACATCGTGCAGCCCGCCTCCAGTGGTGTCGCGACAGGCGTGAATGGAGGGACGAATGGAGACGTGTCGTCTTCAGCGATGAGAGTCGCTTCTGCCTTGGTGCCAATGATGGTCGTATGCGTGTTTGGCGCCGTGCAGGTGAGCGCCACAATCAGGACTGCATACGACCGAGGCACACAGGGCCAACACCCGGCATCATGGTGTGGGGAGCGATCTCCTACACTGGCCGTACACCACTGGTGATCGTCGAGGGGACACTGAATAGTGCACGGTACATCCAAACCGTCATCGAACCCATCGTTCTACCATTCCTAGACCGGCAAGGGAACTTGCTGTTCCAACAGGACAATGCACGTCCGCATGTATCCCGTGCCACCCAACGTGCTCTAGAAGGTGTAAGTCAACTACCCTGGCCAGCAAGATCTCCGGATCTCTCCCCCATTGAGCATGTTTGGGACTGGATGAAGCGTCGTCTCACGCGGTCTGCACGTCCAGCACGAACGCTGGTCCAACTGAGGCGCCAGGTGGAAATGGCATGGCAAGCCGTTCCACAGGACTACATCCAGCATCTCTACGATCGTCTCCATGGGAGAATAGCAGCCTGCATTGCTGCGAAAGGTGGATATACACTGTACTAGTGCCGACATTGTGCATGCTCTGTTGCCTGTGTCTATGTGCCTGTGGTTCTGTCAGTGTGATCATGTGATGTATCTGACCCCAGGAATGTGTCAATAAAGTTTCCCCTTCCTGGGACAATGAATTCACGGTGTTCTTATTTCAATTTCCAGGAGTGTATATTACTCGCGACTTAATAATAAGTTTATTGCAGCCAAAAAGCCATACAAATTCAATGTACAGTGATAATAATAAGATAAAGTAGAAAGTTCACATATTGTGATTTGCATAGTCAGCCAATTTGGTGATCACGTGTCTCATTTCCAAGTTTTCCTTTGTCCATGTTCGCCTTTCATGGCACCTGTGCTATAAAATTCTGGAGGCATGTCTTCCCTTTTTTTCCTTCAATGTTTTAAGGAGACTCTCCAAGGCGCTGCTTTTGGGTAGCATCAGGATTGTCCGAAGGTCTTCAATGAGGAAGGGTTCCCTCGCCAGTCTCGATCGCGTTGTTTTGGACACTCCTATTGCTTTCTTTATATAGGACGCCTTCATTCTTTCTAGTGTTGTTAGGTTGTTCACTGTAAGATGTGGTCCAATAATTTCTACGCCGTACGTCAGTATTGCGAAGATTTTGTCTCTGAATAGTGCCATTGCTGTCTCTAGACTAAGGGATCTGATGTATTGTATTTCATGTATTGCCATTATTGCTTGCATTGCTTTCTCTGTTACATGTTACGTGAAACATTTTGAAGTTGTTTGTATTGTGACCCCTAGGTACTTGTAGTCCTGTACAATCTTCAGTTTTCTCTCTCGTATGAAGATCTCAGCTGATGCAGGTGTTCTTCCTCCATTCCTGAGTACCATCATTTCTGTTTTCGACACACTAATCTACCATATCGTTTATCGCTTCTTGTAACTTTGCAATATTCTTTGCACCTATTACAATATCGTCTGCATATGCATATGAGACTACACCCTCCCTCTGGGGTATTCTTAGAATTTCTTCTGCTGCAAGGATAAATGACAGAGGGCTCAGTGGGTCTCCCTGTAGTACTCCGTTTGATTGGAGTATCGGCTCCGATAGCGAGAGATTGTCTAATATTCTTACTTCGTTCCATTGCAGTATTGCGCTTATAATTCGTGTGCAGATGTTGTTTTTCCCAGGGTTTCCTCTAGTTTTTTGGTAATTAATTTTCTGTTTATAAAGTCAAAGGCTTTTGTAAAATCTGTGAATACTACATAGAACTTATCTCTGTCTTCGAGGGCTTCCCATACGCTCTTTGGCAGGAGTTCTATTGCTGTCAGAGTTGATCTTCCCTTTATGAATCCCATTTGGCTTTCGGGGAGATGTTCGTCGATTATTTGCTTTATTCTTTCTGTTATTATTTTTGTGAACACTTCGAAAGGTAAGTTTTCTAGGGCTATGCCTCTGTATTTGCTAGGGTCCTTGGGGTCTTCTTTCCCTTTATAAAGCACATTTACTGTTGACTGTCTCCGTTGTTCCGGAATGGAGGCTGTTTCTATACACTTATTGTAGAGTTTTGTCCCCATTGGCGTTAGTATTTGGGCAGTGTCTTTCAGATATTCACTATAAAGTCTGTCGGGGCCTGCAGCTTTTTCACTCTTGGTGCTGTTAATGGCATCTTTGACCTCTTCCGTGGTCAATGCGATCCAATCCACAGTACTTAACAGTACGGATTGTCTTCTCCAGTGCAGTGGAAGGCGTGCTGAACTGTACACGCGGGTGCAACAAGGACTGCGGGCGCAGCGCTATGTCGGCTATGGGGGCTATGCAGGTCAGGCGCCAGCAGCTATGTCATGCAGGTAGCCTGAATAAGTCTGCAGGCGCGAGCTAACCGTGGATCACCAGCAAATCGTGCGGGTCACCCAAAGCGCTCTCCAAGATGGACGTGCGCTTAGCACATCACGGTGGATATTGTGAACATGTGAGCCCAGGAGCCAAACCAGCGATAGAGTGTACAGCCAGGGAGGCCGTACTGAGGTGCCTCACCCAACTGTTTGAGGGCGGTAGTTTGCAGTCACGTGGCAACGCCCTCCTTCAGGTGAAGTGCCAGGATCTTCTGCATCTTCTATCAGTCATGAAGGTGACCGAACACTTGTGGCAGCTTGTAGCGACGAAATTCCACTATAGCCGCCTGGTCACGATCTCCGAGGCGAAGACTCCACTCAGGCAGTATTCGCCAGCTAAGTTATACTGTAACTAGTGTGCTCTGTCCATCTGTCGGAGTCAGGGATGCAGATGTGCTGACCAGACAATGAGACTGAGACTTCTGAAACAGGGGTATTTAAGTTAAACATAGCGTCTGCAAGGCCAGTGATGCAGTCACTTGCCCTCATTATCCGCAGGTGCCAAAAGACTTGTTAACACAGTGCTGTCTCAATTACTGTTGGCATTTTTCGTTAGTGCTAGGGCGCCATGGAGGGGCTGAGTTCGTAAGTTAAATGTTGTGGTTTCGTATTGCAAGGCTCGTACAATTATACAGGGTGATTCAAAAAGAATACCACAACTTTAGGAATTTAAAACTCTGCAACGACAAAAGGCAGAGCTAAGCACTATCTGTCGGCGAATTAAGGGAGCTATAAAGTTTCATTTAGTTGTACATTTGTTCGCTTGAGGCGCTATTGACTAGGCGTCAGCGTCAGTTGATGCTAAGATGGCGACCGCTCAACAGAAAGCTTTTTGTGTTATTGAGTACGGCAGAAGTGAATCGACGACAGTTGTTCAGCGTGCATTTCGAACGAAGTATGGTGTTAAACATCCTGATAGGTGGTGTATTAAACGTTCGTATAAACAGTTTACAGAGAATGGGTGTTTGTGCAAAGGGAAAAGTTCTGGACGGCCGAGAACGAGTGATGAAAATGTAGCACGCATCCAGCAAGCATTTGTTCGCAGCCCAGGAAAATCGACTCGCAGAGCTAGCAGAGAGCTGCAAATTCCACAATCAACTGTATGGAGAGTCCTAAGAAAAAGGTTAGTTATGAAACCTTATCGTCTGAAATTGGTTCAAGCACTGTCTGCAGCTGATAAGATTAAGAGAATCGATTTCTGTGATTTTATCCTTGCTCAAATGGAAACAGGTGAATCTTACGTTTCAAAGATTGTGTTTACTGATGAAGCAACTTTCCACACTAACGGGAAAGTCAACCGTCACAATGTCTGTATATGGGGCACTGAGAATCCGCGGGAAACAACTCAGTATGAACGTGACTCGCCTAAGGTGAACGTTTTCTGTGCCATTTCAGCCAATAAAGTTTTTGGTCCCTTTTTCTTCGAAGGTGCTACTGTAACTGGACTACAGTATCTGGAGATGTTAGAGAATTGGCTGTTCCCTCAGCTCGAACAAGAAGCACAACAATTCATATTTCAGCAGGATGGAGCGCCACCACATTGGCACTTATCTGTCCGTAACTACCTGAACGTCAACTACCGGAGGCGATGGATCGGCCGCCAGGCAGCCCGTGACAGAGCACTTCATCACTGGCCTCCAAGAAGCACTGATCTTACCCCCTGCGATTTTTTCTTATGGGGGTATGTTAAGGATATGGTGTTTCGGCCACCTCTCCCAGCCCCCTTGATGATTTGAAACGAGAAATAACAGCAGCTATCCAAACTGTTACGCCTGATATGCTACAGAGAGTGTGGAACGAGTTGGAGTATCGGGTTGATATTGCTCGAGTGTCTGGAGGGGGCCATATTGAACATCTCTGAACTCGTTTTTGAGTGAAAAAAAAAACCTTTTTAAATACTCTTTGTAATGATGTATAACAGAAGGTTATATTATGTTTCTTTCATTAAATACACATTTTTAAAGTTGTGGTATTCTTATTGAATCACCCTGTATATTTTGTGCTGTCATACTGCACCGTTTGCACTCCTTGATTACTGTTTAGCTCAGTGTGACGACGTATTACCAAAGGCGCCCTGTCTTCTGAAACACTGGCACTCTTTGGACACCCCGGATATTGATTGTGACACGTGGTATCAGCCAGACCTGGTTCTCTCCAGTCTACATCAAGTAGCAATACTTTCAAACATTTACGCTGAAGCGCTGGTATAGACACGTGTATTCAAATACGGAGGTATGTAAGTAGGCAGAATACGACGCTACGGTCGGTAACGCATGTATAAAACAACAGTTGTCTGGCGCAGTTGTTAGATCGGTTACTGCTGCTACAACGGCAGGTTATCAGGGTTTGAGTATGAACGTGGTGTTATAGTCGGCACACGAGCGATGGGACAAAGCATATCCGATGTAGAGATGAAGTGGGGATTTTCCCGTATGACCATTTCACGAGTGTACCGTGAATGTCAGGAATCCGGTAAAACATCAAATCTCCGACATCGCTGTGGCCATAGAAAGATCCTGCGTGAACAGGACCAACGACGACTGAAGAAAATGGTGACAGAAGTGCAACCCTTCCGCAAATTGCAGCAGATTTCAATGCTGAGTCATCAACAAGAGTCAGCGTGTGAACCATTCGATACAACATCGTCGTTATGGGCTTTCGGAGCCGAAGGCCCACTCGTGTACCCTTGATGACTGCACACGCGAAAGTTTACGCCTCGCCTAGGCCCATCAGCATTGAACTATTGACGACTGCAGACGTGTTGCCTGGTCGGACGAGTCTAGTTTCAAATTGTATCGAGTGGATGAACGTGTACAGATATCGAGACAACCTCATGAATCAATGAACCCTGCATGTTATCAGGGGACTGTTCAAGCTGATTGAAGCTCTGTACTGGTGTGGGTTCAAATGGCTCTGAGCACTATGGGACTTAACATCTGAGGTCATCACCCCCCTAGAACTTAGAACTACTTAAACTTAACTAACCTAAGGACATCACACACACGCATGCCCGAGACAGGATTAGAACCTGTGACCGTAGAGGTCGCGCGGTTCCGGACTGAAGCGCCTAGAACCGCTTAGCCACACCGGCCGGCTACTGGTGTGGGACTTGTACAGTTGGATTGATATGAGACCCAAGATATGTCTAGATATGACTCTGACAGGTGACACCTACGTAAGCATCCTGTTTGGTCACCTGCATTCATTCATGTATATTGTGCATACCGACGAACTTTGGCAATTCCAGCAGGACAGTGCGACACCCCACACGTCCAGAATTGCTACAGAGTGGCGCCAGGAACTCTCATCTGAGTTTAGACACTTCCTCTGGCCACCAGACTCCTCAGACATGAACATAATTGAGATATCTGGGATGCCTCTCAACCTGCTCCTCAGAAGAGACCTCCACCCCCTGGTACTCTCATGGATTTATGGACAGCCAGGATTCGTGGTGTCAGTTCCCTCCAGTACTACTTCAGACATTAGCCGAGTCCATGCTATGTCGTATTGCGGTACGTCTGCGTGCTCACGGGGGTCCTTTGGCTCTTCAGTGCATATGCGTACATGGGAATTGGATGCTCTGAGCAACATACGGAATACGAGCAACTGAAACGTTGTGCCTTTCTTTAGTTGGTTAGTTAGGTTACCGGGCATTTAGTACAATTGTTTTTAGCTAACGTACAGTGTGTGACAAAAAGGTGAAGCACCAAGAAGCGGAGAAAGAAAGGAAATGAAAGTTCACGGGACGAAGGTATGTGATGTGATTTCAGTAGTTACACTATAGAGCCAAATTTACAGCGAAATTGGCAGTATGATTCCACTAAAAAGATGAAATAACAAACCCTCTGACTTGGATGCATGCACTGATTCGGTTTGGAAGAGTTTCATTAAGCCGTTGTATGCTCTCCTGAGGCGGGCTGGTCCATATCTGTTGCAATCCCTTATACCCTGGACACTGACACTGGGATGGAATTTTCGTCCGATATGGTCCCACATATGTTCTATTGGAGACAGATCTGGAGATACTGCTGGCCACAGGATTGCCCCAGCATCACACATGTAGTTCGTAGAGACACGTGCTACTCGCGGACGAGCGTTGTCCTGATGAAAAATAGTACCATGGTACCTTTAATAATGACGTAATAACGAAACGCATACGGTGTATTGGAATAATAAAATTTTGGTCAAGACGTCTGGAAGTGCTTAAGTGTCCCATAAGAGGCAACACAGGACGCCACAAGATGTGTATGATGTACCGTTATACATCCAGAGTTCGCAGAGCAATACCAGCCTTTGCCTGAATTCATACCTGATGGCTCTCCACGACAGGAGTAACTCCGCTGTACCTCTCCAAAACATTGAAACAACGGAACCTTTCTCCAGGTCGCCACCATACTCAGTGACGACAGTAATTTGTGGTAATCCAGAAGCACAATTCATCACTGAATACAATGTGCACCATTCATGCCGTTTGCGTGGTGGTGTTAACGGCAGCTTGTAGCCTCCCCCTCACTTATCGACCTTAATGACAGTAAAAAATTAAATCGCGTGCACCTAATGGAAATTTGGGAAAAGCAATCGTCACCGAAGTTAATTTGTCGGTAAAGAAGGAGGAAAGGGTTATATCTAAATGAAAGGAAAAATGCAAATGAAATTGGTGGAAATTAATTTTGAGGAAAGGGTAAAATTGATAAAGTAAATGTGCGGTCGTTACATTAACAATTAATTGGCGTTAATTAGATATTTGAGATTTGGGGAAAATTACGGTAGCCAGTCCTATGGACAACTACTATAATAACTGAAAGTAACAGATTAATGCACATATGATTAGCAGTAAAAGTGTGGCAACTGAAGGTTGACACGGGTTGTGTGAAAACTGAATGTTTGTCAGAGGTAATAAATTTCGCTTCACTCTGACTTAATTTAGCAAAAGAATTAATAAAACTGGAAAATTGAAAGTTAATTTAGTGATTGAAATTAATACTGAACTTTGTTTCTGTAGCACTACGAAATTCAATAAAATAAGGTTAGTCTTGGGCTACCTCAACAATCGTTTCAAAAGCTACTTGAATCTACGCAATTTAGAAATAAGAGATTTAACTTTGAACTTGAATTAAATAATTTTGAACAATTAACAATAGTAAAATTTAGTACGTACCAAGCTGAGCTGCAGTCACAGGTAAGCTAAAATATGGTAACAAAACTAGCACTCTTAATTTGTGCTTGTGTAATCTAAATATTGTAGCCAGCTATGAATACTTTAACTGAACTTTGGAATTAAACCAGTGAAATGCAATATTATTACTTTATTGCTGGCGTCTGAATTTCAACGACACTCGGGTTCATTCCAGAAAAGGAAGGGACCCTGCTTGGTAACGCAATTGGGACAATGAGCAACAAACGTTCATGCTACGGTGCTTTAATTTTGTGAGGCAAATTGAACAGTTTGGAAGGCTGAGCTCTGCCATACAGTTCTAAAACTTTATGTGCTTTTAGTCTTCCTTGTTGGTTGATCGATGGTTTGCAGTCGTCGATCGGGGAGGTGGCGACAGTCACTCACTGTCGGCCGTCGCTGTTGCAGAAGCTAGATGTTGGCGCGTCTTCTTCTCGACACGGTCACCAGGCGAAACGGGCTCTTGATGTGCGCCAGCTAATGCTTTCCGTCCGCGACATCGTGTTAGAAACTATCATAGCAAGTCGAGCGCAATTACATGCTGCCAAATCTCGAAAGCGAGGCAACTCGCGGGAGCGTCACGCAACACCTGCTCCACCGCCCTACTCCAGCCGGACTCCCTCTCCCCACGCTCCATGCGGCAGAGTTAACACTACCAAAGATCCTAAACACTTTGGTTCTCCACACGACCTATCGATGTAATCGTTCGATAGCATAGCTTTCCTTAGGCCAGACTCAGCGTAAAATACAAATAATATTTACAAAACAAACCAATTATACATCGACATAAATGCATATATATATATATATATATATATATATATATATATATATATATATACAAATAGTAAAACAATTACAATATATAAAGACGCAGGAATGTCATATCTTCAGGTAACAAAATCAGGAAAAAAAATTTATAGTACAATAGATGGAAATAGGAGGATATGCATTGCCGGCGTTACGAGCTGACACATGGGATGGTAATTCGCTAATCCACCTTCTGCTAGTCTCCGTCCAGTATGGAACGTGACACAGAGTGCTGCAGCAGTCCGTTTTCTCTTCTCAGATGGCCAGTGTAGATCTGACGGGGTTACCAAGTTCTTGGTACACAATACGGCAATACCCTCTTCTGGTGGTAAGACGTGGTCGACTGGAACCTTAAAGATGATAATGTCTGCCATGGGGCCACTGTCATATATGAATGTCCCACAAATCTGGGTACTGCACTATTCGACCAGCCGACCAAATGGCGACGCACAATGAGGCCTCTTGCAACCTGTCAGATGCTGATAATGTTCTCTCTCATAAGTACATGTCTCCCCGTGTTCTTTAAAGCGGTTACCCTACATCTGATCCTGTTCACATCCATTGTATACTCTACCAGGCCAGGTAACAAAATTCAACACTAACGACACTAATCCACTCCCCTGTCACAGAGAACTGTAACTTGAACCATTTACATAACCGCCGATTGTGCGTACGTGTACGAAGTTACAAGGACATCAGCCCAAGACGTGCATGTGTTTACTTTTTTGTCATGCAATGTATGTAACACGTTGATTTAACACTTCTTTCAATTATCCTGTTACGTCTTGTATTGTCATTTGTAATAGAGTTTGACATGCTGTTTACTAGTGTGTAGTGTGTATCGTCCTGCTCATATTCACTACGTGATCAAAAGTATCCGGACATGCCAAAAGACATACGTTTTACATATTAGGTGGATTGTGCTGCCGCCTACTGCCACGTACTCCTTATTAGCGACCTCCGTAACCATTAGACAACGTGAGAGAGCAGAATGGGACACTCTGCGGAACTCACGGACTTAGAACGTGGTCAGATGACTGAGTGTCACTTATGCCATACGTCTGTATGCGAGATTTCCACACTCCTCAACATCCCTAGGTCCAGTGTTTCCGATGTGACAGTGAAATGGAAACGTAGAGGGACACGTACGCCGGTCGCTGTGGCCGAGCAGTTCTAGGTGCTTCAGTACGGAACCGTGCAGTTGCTACCGTCACAGGTTCGAATGCTGCCTCGGACATAGATGTGTGTAATGTCCTTAAGTCAGTTAGGTTTAAGTAGTTCTAAGTCTAGGGGACTGAGGTCTCAGATTTACGTCTCATAGTGCTTAGAGCCATTTGAATCATTTGGGACACTTACAGCATAAAAGTGTACAGGCTGACCTCGTCTGTTGGCTGACAGTGACCGCCGACAGATGAAGAGGGTCGTAACGTGTAACAAGCAGACATCTAGCCAGACCATAACACAGGAATTACAAACTGCTTCAGGATCCATTGTAAAGGCCGACCAGAGTGGCCGAGCGGTTCTAGGCGCTTCAGTCTGGAACTGCGCGACCGCTACGGTCGCAAGTTCGAATCCTGACTCTGGCACGGATGTGTGTGATGTCCTTAGGTTAGTTAGGTTTAAGTAGTTCTAAGTTCTAGGGGACTGATGACCTCAGCTGTTAAGTCCCATAGTGCTCAGAGCCATTTGAGCCACTGTAAATATCCGCTGTGAATACTATGACAGTTGTGGGGGAGGTGAGAAAATGTGGATTTCATGGTCGAGCGGCTGCTTATAAGCCATACACCACGCCGGTAAGTGGTAAACGACTCCTCGCTTGGTGTAAGGGGCGTAAACATTGGCTGATTGCACAGTGGGAAAACGGTATGTGGAGTGACGAATCACGGTCACAATGTGGCGATCCGATGCCGAATACCCGGTGGAGGTCGTCTGCCAGCATGTCTAGTGTCAACAGTAACATTCGGAGGCGGTGGTGTTACGGTGTGGTCGAGTTTTTCATAGATGGGATGGCACCCGTTGTTTTCGAGATTGGCGGTAGCATTTTTCAACATGATCGAGCACCTGTTCATAATGTATGGCCTATGGTCGAGTGGTTACACGACAATAACATCCCTGTAATGGACTGGCCTGCACAGAATCCTTACCTGACTCCTACAGAACACCGCTGGGATGTTTTGTAAAGCCGACTTCGTGCCAGGCCTAACCGACCGACATCGATACCTCTCCTCAGTGCAGCACTCCGTGAAGAATGGACTGCCATGCCCCAAGAAACCTTCCAGCACCTGACTGAACATTTGCCTGCGAGAGTGGAAGCTGTCGTCAAGGGCTGAGGGTGGGCCAGCACCATACTGAATGCCAGCATTACCGATGGAGGGCGCCACTAACTTGTAAGTCATTTCCAGCCAGGTGTCCGGATACATTTGATCACATAGTGTAACTTATCGTGCAGCGTGATAGCTTGGCAGGCAGCGTGGTGAGCCACACCCAGATTGCGTCCACCCAGTAGACTGTCGTTGCGACACATCGGCCACTTGCCGTGAGCGTCTTTTCTGTGGTTTCCCACCCTCGTTTAGGCAAATTGTGGTGTGGTACCCAGTCTTCGCGTCAGAAGATATCACAAGTTCACTTCCGGAGCTGAGTGGTAAGTACGAAAGATTGCATATTTAACCGAAGGGGTCCTGGTTCGATTCCCGGTCGGGTCGGTGATTTTAACTGCTCAGTAACTGAGTGTACTGTCGTCCTCACATTCATATCGTCGTAACTGACAGTGTCGTTTTTCCATTAGTAAGAGGGCTGAATGGACACGACACAAAAGCCAGTAAATGGAAATAAAAATGTGACGTATCAACTGTGTAAACGCAATCTTCCTTAGGTTAACTGTCGGCTGTGGTGGCAGAAAGATCATCTGGACGCAGTAGCTAAACAAAATAAATATTCCAAATCATGAAAACACTAGAAATTGTAAGGCAGGACAAACAATAGGAGGCGGAGAGGTAGGCACGTTGAAGCCTAACCAGCAACAGAGTGGGGCATGACAACTCTTGAGTTCTTCCAAGTTCCACAAAACCATCTGGATTTATTCAGAAAATAGAAACCGCAGATAGTTACTGAAAGGGGTACTGTGAGTGGAATTATGCTGTGAGTGGTGCAGAACCTATACGTAGTTAAGAATTAACTTCAGAAAAACGTATAGCTGAGGAATAACTGTAAAATTTGATAGTATTGTATTTCATTTTTATTGTAATGTTCTTTTTTTATTTTTCTTTGTTCCATTTTTTTATTTTCACCATTGTTCTGTTTATTAATTATTATTATTATTATTGACTTTTTTTTCTCAGACTTAAGTCTGGTTAAAAATGGAACGTGACGCGGACCTCGGTCAAGCGTGACTTCCTTGCAACTGTATGGTATATGTTATATTGCATTTAGGAACTTTCGGGTAATTGAACATGTATCAATAGTTACAGATTTTTGTAGTTGTATATATATGTTTGGATGTAGCTGTATTGCATTGATGTACTGGTGGATATTGTGAGGTATGACTCCTGTTTATTATTATTATTATTATTATTATTATTATTATCTTCACTTTCTCAGACATTATTATTATTACTATTATTATTATTATTTATCATCATCATCATCATCATCATTGAAGACTGATTATGCCTTTCAGCGTTCAGTCTGGAGCATAGCCCCCCTTATAAAATTCCTCCATGATCCCCTATTCAGTGCTAACATTGGTGCCTCTTCTGATGTTAGGCCAATTACTTCAAAATAATTCTTAACCGAATCCATGTACCTTCTCCTTGGTCTACCCCGACACCTCCTACCCTCTACTGCTGAACCCATGAGTCTCTTGGGTAACCTTGCTTCACCCATGCGTGTAACATGACCTCACCATCTAAGTCTGTTCGCCCTGACTGCTACATCTATAGAGTTCATTCCCAGTTTTTGTTTGATTTCCTCATTGTGGACACCCTCCTGCCATTGTTCCCATCTACTAGTACCTGCAATCATCCTAGCTACTTTCACATCCGTAACCTCAACCTTGTTGATAAGGTAACCTGAATCCACCCAGTTTTCGCTCCCATACAACAAAGTTGGTCGAAAGATTGAACGGTGCACAGATAACTTAGTCTTGGTACTGACTTCCTTCTTGCAGAAGAGAGTAGATCGTAGCTGAGCGCTCACTGCATTAGCTTTGCTACACCTCGCTTCCAGTTCTTTAACTATGTTGTCATCCTGTGAGAATATGCATCCTAAGTAATTGAAACCGTCCACCTGTTCTAACTTTGTTCCTTCCATTTTGGCACTCAATTATTATTCATTATTTATTATTATTATTATTATTATTATTATTATTATTATTATTATTTCATTAAGATGGAAAACTAATAATTTCTGATCATATTCCTGTCGTCATGTTGCATGTTGTCCAATAAGTGTTCATAAAACTTATTTTAGATAACTGTGGAAAGAGTCAGGCAAATTGGTATCCTCAATACATTTTTAAAACGAACGGTCAATATAAAAATGGTTCAAATGGCTCTGAACACTATGGGACTTAACTTCTAAGGTCATCAGTCCCCTAGAACTTAGAACTACGTGAACCTAACGAACCTAAGGACATCACACACATCCATGCCCGAGGCAGGATTCGAACCTGCGACCGTAGCGGTCGCGCGGTTCCAGACTGTAGCGCCTAGAGCCGCTCGGCCACCCCGGCCGGCACGGTCAATATACTTCTGGACAAAGTTCCACGTGAGCCGTGTTTATTGTCATGCCGTCCACGCCTCAAACGGAGTCTCTATCAAGCGTGCTTAATTTTGTAATACTATTATTACTTAATAAATATATCTAATTGTTAACGTGTGTCCAAAAGTTTCTTTTTCTGTCACTTTATCATTTTAATAAATAACGGGTATGTCAGTAGGATCTATACACCTATGTTGCGGAACACATGAATGTAGCAAAACGAGCGTAATTTAATATTGAGGCCAACAAACAGTGTAAACAGCAGTATGTCCAACGACAGTGGCGCTGCCTAAGCGTGGTCGCCCGTTTTAGGAAATTTACAGAAAATGGGCGGCTCCTCAGTAAAGATACGAAACGCTACAATAGCAACAGTCTGGAGTTGCTGGAGCGACTAACATTTGTCAGTTTACATGCCTGAGTTACTGCTTACCACAGTCTGCTTGCTCCCTTTAACACAGAGTTACGCGACGCTCGCAGGTGCTCCACCGATCTTTATGGGGAACTGTATCCGACGTCGATAAACTCGCGAGAATGGCGCCGGGCAGAATGATAACCGTTTTCAATTACGGCGGCGTTACAGTGGGTACGTTAATGCCAGAGCGGGGAGTCTCTTAAGAGCACTTTCATTGGCCGATACTGTTACGGATAATGGCCGGGACAGTCACAACATTGCTGTTGGCAAGAGTAGAGCACAGCCCACAGTGTTGTCAGCGGGCCACTCGTGTGATCGTTGCTATTATCTGTTGTTGTTGCTGTTACTGCATATCTCTCTCTCTCCCTCTCTCTCTCTCTCTCTCTCTCCCTCCATCCACACACACACACACACACACACATCATAGCTCTGACTGCCTGGTGGAGGATATTTCATACGAGTACTGGTCAATGTCTGTCCTATTCTATTCGTATATTCAGTTAATTTGTTAGTTTTATGCTGCATGAATCATTTGTACTATTAAACGTAACGATGTGGAACAAGTCATTTTAATATATTACATAGTCATTCATATGCATAAATATGACTACATGCTAGCCATTTAAAAGAACTTTTTTAAAATATAAATGTGTATAGCTAATTCCTACCTGCTAGCCGGCCGGCCGAGAGGTTCTAGGCGCTACAGTCTGGAACCGCGCGACCGCTACGGTCGCAGGTTTGAATTCTGCCTCGGCCATGGATGTGTATGGTGTCCTTAGGTTAGTTAGGTTTAATTAGTTCTAAGTTCTAGGGGACTGATGACCTCAGAATTTAAGTCCCATAGTGCTAGGCCTAACCGACCGACATCGATGCCTCTCCTCAGTGCAGCACTTCTTGAAGAATAGGCTGCCGTTCCCCAAGTAACCTTCCAGCACCTGGTTGAACGTACGCCTGAGAGAGTGGAAGCTATTCTCAAGGCTAAGGGTGGGCCAACACCATACTGAATTCCAGCATTACCTATGGAGGGCGCCACTAAATTGTAAGTCATTTTCAGCCAGGTGTCCGGATACTTTTGATTGTGTATGTCAACAATATGTTAATGGGTGAGCACCATATGTTATTTTTACAGCGCATGTTTGAGCAATGGAAATTTTCTTTCTTAACGAGTTATCACTGTTTCTATCTGACAAAGGGCCAAACTTACTGGGTGTGGGTCGCTTTGTGAAGGACCCACTGCCATTAGTCATGTTTCCAGATGGATGTTGATGAAGAACAGCCCCACTTTGCTGATTATTTCTGTCCACTTGCCTTAGACGCCCAGATTCGTGATGGAGTTCTTGAACACCTGACAATCTGCATGCACAGCAGCCTCGCTCTACTGCCTCTTCTTGCCCCACAGGTCTGACTTCCTGAAGGTGGGCGGCTTCGCGGAGGACGTGGTGGGTTGGGGCGGCGAAGACGTCTCTCTGTACCGCAAGTACGTCCGCTCCAGCCTCAAGGTGGTGCGAGCCACCGACCCAGGCATCTTCCACCTCTGGCACCCCAAGGTGAGCCCGCGGAAGACTGGTATTCTCGAGACTACGAGGAAGGACCTAATTTCAAAATTTACTGTATTTAAGTTGTCTGGACTACCCACCGTTCAAACGAATTTTCTTTGTACTAATTTGACCACTCTTTGCGACCTGCAAGGAATGGTGTTTCAGCTTGTGTTAGCCTTGCGAAGCCATTGAAAAACATGTAGCCAGTAGAACACTGCACACCAGAAGCAAGCTGTCAGCTACAGATGGTTTCCAGATACAAGAGGTTTTCTGAGGATTCCAGAGACATAAATCACAGTAATACTGATAATTTTATCTAGTTCATTGGTGTGGAATGATTCATAATTTACTAGACCTTTTCCACAATCCACTGGAAGGCAACATACGTGACATCCAAAATGTACATTCCTTTTCACCTGCGGAGTGGAATAACTCGACGTGGCGTGGACTCAACAAGTCTTTGGAAGTCCTCTGCAGAAGTACTGAGCCATCCTGCCTCTATATCCGTCTATAAATGCGAAAAAGCTGCCGGCGCAGCATTTTATGCACGAACTGACCTCTCGAATAGTCCCATAAATGTTCGATTAGACCGCTACGGTCACAGGTTCGAGTCCTGCCACGGGCATGGATGTTTGTGATGTCCTTAGGTTAGTTAGGTTCAAGTAGTTCTAAGTTATAGGGGACTGATGACCTCAGAAGTAAAGTCCCACAGTGCTCAGAGCCATTTGAACCATTTTGTTCGATAGAATTCATGTCGGGCGATCGTGGTGGCCAAATCATTCGCTCGAATTGTCCAGAATATTTTTCAAACCAGTCGCGAATACTTGAGTCCCGGTGACGTTACATCGTTCTTTGGGAGCATGAAGTCCGTGAATGGCTGCAAATGGCCTTCAAGAAGCCGAACATAACAATTTCCAGTCAATGATCGGTTCAGTTAGACCAGAGGATCCAGCCCATTCCATGTAAACACAGCCAACACCAGCTTGCACTGTGCCATGTTGACAACTTGGATCCACGGCTTCGTGGGGTCCGCACAGCACTCGAATCTTTCCATCAGCTCTTACCAACTGAAATCGGTACTAATCTGACAACGCCATGGTTTCCCACACGTAGGGTCTAACTGATATGGTCACATGCTCACGAGAGGCGCTGCAACGGTGTCGTGGTATTAGCAATGGCAGTCGAGTAGATCGTGTTCTGCCATAGCCGATCAAAGCCAAATTTCGCCGAACTGACCTAACCGATACGTTCGTCGTAGGTCCCACATTGATTCTGCGGTTATTTCAAACAGTGTTGCCTGTCTGTTAGCACTGACAACTCTGCGCAAACGCCTCTGTCCTCGATAGTTAAGTGAATGCCGTCGGCCACTGAGTTGTCCGTGGTGAGAGAAAATGCCAGAAATTTGGTGTTCTCGGTACACTCTTGACACTATGCATGCCGGTATATTGAGTTCTCTAAAATTTCCTAAGTGGAATATCCCACGCGTCTAGCTGCAGCTACCATTCCGCGTTCAACGTCTGCTAAATCCTGTCGTACAACCATAATCACTTGAAAACTTTTTCACATGAAACATCTGACAAGGGAACTTCCCCATCGCACCCCCCTCAGATTTAGTTATAAGTTGGCACAGGGATAGGCCTTGAAAAACTGAACACAAATCAATCGAGAAAACAGGAAGAAGTTGTGTGGAACTATGAAAAAATAAGCAAAATATACAAACTGACTAGTCCATGCGCAAGGTAAGCAACATCAAGGAGACTGTTAGCTTACGAGCGCCGTGGTCCCGTGGTTAGCGTGAGCAGCTGTTGAACGACAGGTCCTTGGTTCAAATCCTCCCCTGGGTGAAAATTTTAATTTTTTGTTATCAAAGTTCAGGCACACACACATAATCAACTTCGCTCTCCAAAATCCGGGACATGTTCAGATTTGCTTGGACATATACAGAATTTGACGGTCTACGCACGGAAACATTTGAAAACGTAAAAAACATATGTTTTGACAGAGCACAGGGAAAACTGTGAGACTCTGATACTGTTGCATTCACTTGATGCAGTTTATGTGACAATCTCTTATGTTTTCATCACTTTTTTTGGAGTGATTATCACATCCACAAGAAAACCTAAATCGGGCAAGGTAGAAGAATCTTTTTACCCATTCGTCAAGTGTGCAAGTTAGGTGGGTCGACAACATATTCCTGTCATGTCACGCACATGCCGTCACCAGTGTCGTAAAGAATATATCAGACGTGTTTTCCTGTGGAGGAATCGGTTGACCTATGACCTTGCGATCAAATGTATTCGGTTCCTGTTGGAGAGGCACGTCCTTTCGTCTACTAATCGGACGGTTTTGCGGTGCGGTCGCAAAGCACAGACACTAAACTTATTACAGTGAACGGAGACGTCAATGAATGAACGGACAGATGGTAACTTTGCGAAAATAAAGAAAGTAAAATTTTCACTCGAGGGAGGACTCGAACCAAGTACCATTCGTTCCGCAGTTGCTCACTCTAACCACGAGACCACGGCACTCATCGGCTATCATTGTCCATTTATGTTGCATATCTTACACATGGACTACTCAGTTTGTATATTTTGCTCATTTTTTCATAGTTCCACACAACTTCTTCCTGTTTTCTCGATTGATCTGTGTTCAGTTTTTCAAGGCCTATCCCTGTGTCAATTTATAACTAAATTTGAGGGAGGTGCGATGGGGAGGTTCCCTTGTGAGTACAAATGACAGCTCCACCAATGTGTTGCTCTTTTAAACCTACCGCATATCTCAATCCCACGACTTTTGACAGTGTGACAGGCAGAGATTTTCAACTGCTAGCTACCGGTATAGACCAGAAGATTCGTAAGACAAGTTCCAAAGAGGGCGATTCGTGTGAGATTGTTCTAAATGTCTTATCTGACAATTCACTTGAGCAGTTAGAATGCGAACTCCTGAGGAGAGAGTTTTCCATCTATCCAGTGACAAACTCCAGTTTTCTTCTGCTATCAGTGGCTACCAGTTTTAAAGGGATCGTTACCAAATTTAGGAAATCATTTCGGCTTAGCACATGTGGTAAGAAACAGATTTCAAACTATCTGAGCAGCCAGCTTCAAACATACCCCTCGTGGGATGAAGGAGTTAAATATCACTGGATAAAATTCAAATGAATGGTAATACACTTTAAACTTCAATATGTTCAAAACATTTGCGAACGATCATCACTAGACGAAAGTATTACGTAGTCAGAGTGAGCTTCAGCGCGGGTTTAAACGAAGCCAAAATGTATATTAGATAAGTGCAAGAAGAGTCCCATGAAATATAAAAGAAAGTTCTAGTTACGAATGAGGAAGAAATTATAATTAACTCAGTATAAAATCTCAAACAGTCGTTCAACAGCCGTGCTAGCACTGACATGAAAGATGACAGACTATACATACGTAAGTACTCTGATGGCCATGGGAATACATCAAGTGTCAAACTGGCATGATGTGTATACTACCTGCTGGAGTGTGCAAATAACTGACACTTCAGTTCAGCCACGAAAAGCAGGTATGAGTACAGCCATCTAGATTCTCAGATAAGAAAAGATTACTCAACGGGTTTCTCAGTCATAAATCACAATTGCATATTGGTTGTTTGTGTGAGGCAATCCTGGTAAGTCTCCATTCAAATAGAGAAATGCCTGCCAGCACGTGTCTGAATTCCACAGCAGCAGGATCGTGGCCTGCCACGCTGCTTGTACCGTTCAAGGTACCACGACTGTTATGTGAAAATGGAATACCGGTTCAGAAGGCCATACACAACGCCATGCACGATCTAAGAGTCCCACACGACTAGCGCCCAAATGGATACACACACTGTTCACTCTGCCATGCAGGATCGTACAGCCACGTACCTTTAGTCAGGATATGAGCTGGACTCAGGACTAGCACCACATCGTCTTTTCGATGTCCCAGTTCTGTGAGCAACATCACAATGGACGTATCCATTCCATGAGTCTCTGAGAAGAACGGCCGTTGCAGGTGGAATTCGTCATCTCCATATAGACCCATCACCTGGAATGGTAGTGTGGGGTTAGTTTAGTTGGTAATTTGGACTGTAGCTGTTACAGCTGTGACGTGTTAAGACCTATGGCTGCACCCTATCTTCAAGTTCTGCATCATGTCATCACCCAACAAAATAATGCAAGACCGCCTACTGACTCTGCTGTCCTGACATACCTCAATATAGAGAGTGTTCGACTGGGTCCCGGCTTCCACATGTCTTACCGATTATTAAATATTTTCACCTGTTGCGGAGAGATTGGCACGCCGCCACTGACCAGTCATTGTGATAAACTCTGGTACGGAGTTGGAGCAGCATGGAATCCCGTACTTGTATCTATCCTCCAAGCTCAGCTCGACTCGATGCTCTATCTGGTTGAAGGCTTTGTTGCTGCCAGAGGAATCAACTCTGTATACTATGTTTTGCACTCCATGCAATCCCAAATTGCATACAAATTCTGTCACGCATTCTTCCTGCTATACCGTGCATGCACGAAAAGCAATTTTGGTGTATAGAGTATCACATCGTTATTTGGAGGTACAGACACATATTAAAAACTTAAATATACAATATTCATGTTCCCAAAAATAATTAGTTATATATATATATATATATGTAGTCGTTTAATTCACACACGGCCGGCCAGAGTGGCCGTGCGGTTCAAGGCGCTGCAGTCTGGAACCGCAAGACCGCTACGGTCGCAGGTTCGAATCCTGCCTCGGGCATGGATGTTTGTGATGTCCTTAGGTTAGTTAGGTTTAACTAGTTCTAAGTTCTAGGGGACTGATGACCACAACAGTTAAGGCCCATAGTGCTCAGAGCCATTTGAACCATTTGAATTTGAATTCACACACCATTCAAAAACATTCTTTTTGCGCCTATGAACTCTCACTGACGTTATGTGGACTATCTGTTTGATATTAAATTATCCGAGGGTGGCCTACAAAGCCGAAAGCCGGTTAGATGTATTAATTTATACTCATAAAATATCGTATATCTCTGGAAAGAAATTTTTGTGCCGCTAGGAACTTTCGCTGGTGTTTTATGGACTATGTGTTTAGTATTAAATTTTTAGTATTAAGTTATTTAACGACAGCCTAGAAACCGAAAATCGTTTTTTTTAACGTCAGTACTGTGTATTTAAGTTTTTAGTAAAATTTATTTATTTGGTGGCCAGCAGTCTGGAAAGGCACCTAGACCAACTGAGCTGAGACAGTCGATTCTACAGAAATATGCGAAAAATGTCGCTGACCTTCTAGTAGCTGTTTAACGTAGGTTCCAGGAGCAAAGAAAGTCACCAACCGATTGTAAAAATGGCGCTCGTCATTACCGTTTTACATGCAAAAATAAAAATCTATAACATCATCATCTGTGAATGTATACTTTGCCAGCGTATACTATTGATGAAAAGGTCTGCTGTTTTCAGACGGGTGGAAGTGTTTAGATACCACGATTATCATGAAGAGTGCGATACCCTAAAACGTAGCGATATCTCAACACTCTCTTCAGGCTGGAAAAACAAGAGCTTTCCATCTATAACAGTCATTGGTGCTTCCTAATACGAAGCTCATTTTTCTTTCTTCTTCGGCTCCATGACTTTCCGAACGACCTTCTTTCTCTCTTTTTTTCCCTCCGTTAGTTGTGTTTCTCCTGCTTCAAGTGATGTAATGCATTCAGCTACGTTAAGCGTCAAGTGCTTTATAGTTATATTGCAGTGCACAATTTTTTTCTCTGTTAGTATTGACATCGTTTTCCCGTCTATCACAATTTGCATCTTTAGTTAATAGTTTCTATTTTGTAAGTAGCTGTTTACTCGACGTCGTTTATTTAGTCATTTGTCTGAGTCTTGCAACTCTCTCTGTCTCACTCTCTTCTCTCTCTCTCTCTCTCTCTCTCTCTCTCTCTCTCTCTCTCTCTCTCCCTCTCTCTCTGTTCCCCTATCCCAGCGAGATCAATGGAAAGCAGGTTGTGTAGCCAGACTGTTATTTATTTCGAATTTCTCATTTCAGTATTTCACTGAGTAGGACCGTGACATTGCATTTGGTCCATCTACCGCCAGAATTTCACGGTGAATCCGTGCGCAATTTAAACTTTTTGCCCACAAGAATAACACTGTCTGGAGTACTTCAATTATGCGGTACGTTTCCAGTTGTTGCACCACTTCACGTGCGCACTGTGTTGCACTTGTTACCCGTGCTGTAGTACACCTGCCTCTACAGGAGAACCGGAACATACACTCTCTACTGATAGTGTGCCATATATAAGGCATCTCCAAAAAACACCGACAAGATAGAGGTACAGGTTCCTGACACCAAAACAAGAAAAAAATATGTAGTAAACTGACAGCCGGTATCTCAGGAAGGGGCAGGATAAGGTTACGATTGTGGATCGGGCCGTAATCAATTATACTCGGTTGCACAGCAAATACGTAAACGTTATTTAAAGAAATTAAAAATTTTAAAACAATCTCTTACAAAACCACAATTTACTGTATGACAACTGAAGGCCTTATTACAAAAATTCCACAATTTTGGTGCCGACGGCCACCAACAGTAACTTCAAACAACAAACGACTGAAGGCTTGAATTAGAAGTCAGAAGAACAATTCCAAATAGCACTTATTAGGATAAATGATTTGTTTTAAAACAAACTGTAGCATGGTTGAAGGCCTTATTATAAAAGAAGTGAATTATTACTCGGCTGAAGGCCACAAACAATTTCAAATAAAAAACGGCTGAAGGCCTGAATTAGAATTCAGGAAAACAATTCCAAAAAGGCACACATCTCATCAAATACCTTGCTTTTAAAACAAGTTTGCTTTAAAAAAACTTATTGTAACATGGCTGAAGGCCTTATTATGAAAGAAGTGAAGTTATTGCTCGGCTGAAGGCCACACCAACAACAATTAGAAACTTCCTGGCAGGTTAAAACTGTGTGTCGGACCGAGACTCGCAATCGGGACCTTTGCCTTTCGCGGGCAAGTGCTCTACCAACTGAGCTACCGAAGCACGACTCACGCCCGGTACTCACAGCTTCACTTCTGCCAGTACCTCGTCTCCTACCTTCCAAACTTTACAAAAGCTCTCCTGAGAACCTTGCAGAACTAGCACTCCTGAAAGAAAGGACATTGTGTATGGCTTAGCCACAGCCTGGGCGATGTTTCCAGAATGATGAGTCGTGCTTGGGTAGCTCAGTTGGTAGAGTACTAGCCCGCGAAAGGCAAAGGTCACGAATTCGAGTCTCGGTCCGGCACACAGTTTTAATCTGCCAGGAAGTTTCATATCAGCGCACACTCCGCTGCAGAGTGAAAATCTCATTCTGGAATAACTAGAAAATTACGAATATCCTTAAAAGGACATCAGAATCCAAGGAATCAGGACAAGCGGTTCTCAGCAAATGTTCCAAGGGTCGACTGGGAAGGTAACTCAAACATCAGGTAAGGTGAGACAGGCAGCCAAGAGGTGTAGTCATGTAACAGGATGGCAACTCAAACTAGGGGCAGCCTAAGCGCCGACCGACCGACTAACGTCCGATCGCCGGGACAACGATGGAATATGCTTACGCAAGGACGAAGAGACAGACTGCACTACGTCTTCAGAAAACTCCCAAGGCCGAAGGGAACACTAGAACCAAGGTAGACCTCCCAAAAAAAATTTGCACAGTACAATACGAGAGGCTGTTCTACTACATGCAGTGTCAGACAGCATCAACACGACGAGGAAAGGTACACTGCCGGAAAAGTACGCTAACTTCCAGAATAGGTAACTGAGGCGTTAGCGGCCACAAGGCAGAAAATACCGCTGGTTGCACTTCACTGATACGAATAATACTAAATTAAATGATGAATAACAAATAGAGAAACACGGCTGCAATATTTCATCGCCTCGAAACACTACACTCTTTACCTTCTGGCTCAGTGGCCCCGGGAGCAACAACCCACCGACCAAAGGCGAGATATCTTCACTCAACTTAAACGTCCAGGGTTCGGTGTGCAACGAAGTCGTCGCTGTCGCAGCTACCCCTCCTCGATCCGGCAGTGGCAGCACGCGCCAGCGGCCCCGGCTTGCCCGCGTGCAGCACGGACCTGCTCGCTGCTGCGCCCCAACCGAAATGATGTCCGTTCGCCACCTTCCACCCCACCCGGAAATACTAGCGGTCGCTCCAAAGATAGTACCACAGTACTAGTAACGATAAGCGCTGCTGCTGCCACTCACGGGCAGGCAAACCAGAAACTTAGTGACGCCAGTAAATCGAATAAGAAACGAGATGCCATAACCGCAATGACAAGATGCCAAGCAATGAACGGCATGAACACTAGCCGCGCACTGCTCGTAAACATGGGCTCTAAAATTCATACCTTCAGTACTATGAAACGGGTCTCTTCTGCTGTAAGGAGACTGCTTTCTATATTTTGAGAGAAAGTAGCAGGAACCAAAGCAAGGAAACGATATCCAGTACACAAATCTGAAATGTGTACTTTAACAGCTACTAGCACTTGTTCATTTTCGTTAGTGTGAGACACATCTCTTCTACTGAACAAGTGCTCATAGCTCTTAAGGTATGCATTGTACAGCCCAGGTTTACTAGACTTTTTTTTCTAGTTTTGGTGCAAGGAAAGGAACCTGTCCCTAAGGTTTGTTGGTGAATGGCGCTGATGAATGAAAGTTCCTTTGACCATGTGCCATGCGTTCCTTGTGTGTTACAGTCCGTGTGATTGACACAGCATACTGTAAACAGCAGAATGGTCCGTCATTCATGTCGGGAACGATGGTATTTTGTATACGGCCAAGCACATGGAAACGTTCGAGAAGCAGCGTGTCTTTCAGAAACTGGTCCTCCAAATCGGATGCACGCACAGTCGGCCGCCTCTCTGCACGTTCGTCTATCTGAAGGGACCCGTGATCACACAAACGCCCAAAAAGGGCGAATGCAGGCTGCTTCCCCTTATTTCGCCTCAGTTACACTATTTCGGCGATTGCTGTGCAAACACTTTTTCCACGTACGCGTATCCCATAATTACTCTACCACTCAAACATTGGGATTACACTCGGCTGGTGTGAGACATTCCTGGGAAGGGGTTGGAGAGGGGAGAGGGGGGGGGATCCCTTGGGGACGAACCGCACAATAACCCTGGGTTCGGCGTGGGACGGCGGTGGGGTGAGTGGACTGCTTTAGCCTATTGCGGGGTTATGAACCGCTGAGGACTATGGCGGGGACGAAGCCTCTCCGTCGTTTCAAGGTCCCCAATTCCATACAATACAAGCCTTCAACAAAACCCAAATACATATTATGTTGCGTGACTAACACACACAACAACTAGTCATAATGTTACATATGGGTGTTTGAACTTGTAAGGTGTCAACACGATATGGTGTATTTTTTGTTGACTGCTACCCTTTTTCATATATATATATATATATATATATATATATATATATATATATATATATATATATATAGTGGCGGTCAAAATAATAGAGCCACCTGGCAAAGGTTTGGAATAAAGTGCACATTTATTACTTGACATGTTTGAACTATGATGGAAACCATTACAACCGAGTCACATTGTACTATAGTCAGTTATATCGATAACACAACACAAAATAATCAGTAATAATCGATAATATTCAAAAGAATACCAGACCACAGGGTCAAAAAAATAGAGCCAATTGAAACAAATATATTGTACTTGATCTCAGTCTTATGAAACGTACAGGAACAGTCTTTTTTGCATAGGACTGCATTAGTACTTCGTGGGGTAACCCTTATTTTTGAGGATTGCCCTGCACCTCTTACCCATAGAGTCTACTAAACGCCTGCATTCGTCACTACTGATCGCATACCAGGCTCTCTGGATTTCTTCCCACAGTTTTTCTGACGATGTAGCTTTTGAGCGGTCAATTCTCTTGTCTAAGATCTCCCATAAGTTCTCAATGGGTGATGCGTCAGGGGACTGAGGTGGCCACTCTAATACTTCGATATTGTGCTCTTGAACAAACTGCCTTATGATCCTTGCAGTATGCTTTGGATCGTTATCGTGCTGAAATTTCCATTTCAGCGGCATTTCCTCTTCAGTATAAGGCAGCATCACATTTGCCAAGATGTCTTTGTACATTTCTGCGTTCATTATGCCGTTGATACGGTGTATTGGACCAATGCCGTACCACGAAAAACATCCCCATACCATAACACTTCCGCCACCGTATTTCACAGTTTTTAAAGTGTACTTGGGATTAAATTCCTGGTTTGGTGGGCGGCGCACATAGACTTTTCCGTCTGAGGCAAACCTATTAAACTTGGATTCATCGGACCAAAGGATGTTCCTCCACCAAGTATTAGGTTTTTGTTCATTTCTCCGGGCAAAGGCTAACCTTTTCCGAACATTAGCTTGTGAAACATGTGGCTTCTTTCTTGCAATGCGCCCATTCAATTTTGCAGATCTCAGTCGTCTTTGAATCGTTGAGGTTGATGGTTGAACATCATGTTCGTCGCTAAACAAAATGGCTTTCAGTCGTGGTGTTGACAAAAATGGGTCTTTCTTCACTTCCCTAGTGATGAGTCTGTCTACGCGAGGAGTAGTTACACGAGGTCGCCCCCTGTTCTCCACCTGCGGCTTTGTTTGTTTTGACCGTCTCATGGCGTTCTGGACTCGTTTTCGCGAAACGTGCAAGACATTGGCTATTTTATTCATGGACATCGCACTTTTGAACATCCGGAACATTACTATACGCTCATCTTCACTGGTATGCTTTGCTCTGCCCATCTAGACGAATGTAAACAAAACCACACGTCAATTCACATACAAAACAACTGCATAAAAATCAATTTAAAGGCACATGTGTAAAGCGGCTCTATTATTTTGACCCATAAGATTCTTACCTTTATGCCTCTTTTCACACGTCTAGCTCAAACGCTTCCTTTCGGACGACTAAAGATAGCAGCAACGTCTTCCCTGATGTTGTCTACAAGGGACTGACAACACGGCACTCGTGGCGATTTCGCGAACTAATAGATATCCTAGTTCTTAATCTCGTCAATAGAGGTGGCTCTATTATTTCGACCGCCACTGTATATATATATATGTGTGTGTGTGTGTGTGTGTGTGTGTGTGTGTGTGTGTGTGTGTGTGCGCGCACGCGTACTTTTTTCGTTGTTGTTGCTGTTATTGTTGTTGCAGCTACTGTTGTTGCTGTCACCATCAGCCTGTAATCTGGTTTGAAGCAGCTCACCACTTTAGTCTATCTTGTGCAACTGTTTCATATGTGCATAACTTCTGGCGCTTTGCACCAATTTGAACTTGCTAGTTGGTTAGTTACTTTCTTGTTCCATGGATTATTTTGCACGATAAGTCATCATGATGTGGAACGAGTCATTTTAGATTCATATTGCAATCCTCTCCCTCCGAAATGAAAACAAGATATACAGATTGAGTTATCAATTCCTATCCATATCATTTTACACATTACAAACCTAGAAATTCTTCTACGGAATAGGGGTTGTCAAGGAGATACTTTTTCAATTTATTTTCAAATTTTACCTTGCTGTTTGTTAGACATTTTGTATCACTCGGTAAGTGGTCCAAAATTTTTGTTGCAGCATCGTGCACACCATTCTGTGCTAAAGACAACCTTAATGTTGAGTAATGGTGTCATTTTTTCTTCTAGTATTGTGGTTATGTACCTCACTGTTCCTTCTGAACAGCACACTTCACGATTGAATGAATATACTGTGAAGTGGTAGTCAGAGTGCCCAGCTCCGTAAACATGCTCTACTCTTCGTCTGCAGTTTTCACCTCCTCTCCTTCCCCGACTATTTGTTGACGCTGCAGGGTGCGTTCTATCAATCTATCCCTTTTTAGTCAAGTTCTCCGATAAGGATCTTTTCTCCACACTGCTGTTCAGTACTTCTTCGTTCGTGTGTTACATTGACGCATATAGGCCCTCCCCACCGGTATTCCATTCGTGTGATTAGGCCCCCATGCTAATGTACGGCAGTTGCCCCAGCCTTCCATAGAAATAAAGTTACAATCTTTACGGTTCGCAGCTCGTGGTCTTGCGGTAGCGTACTCGCTCCCGGCGCACGGGGTCCCAGGTTCGATTCCCGGTGGGGTTAGGGATTTTCTCTGCCTCGTGATGACTGGGTGTTGTGTGTTCTTCATCATCATTTCATCATCATTGACTCACAAGTCGCCGAAGTGGCGTCAGCTAAAAAGGACTCGCAATACGGCGGCCGATCTTCCCCGCATGGGGCCTCCCGGCCACCAATGCCATACGATCACTTGACTATAATCTTTACAAACAAAAATCGCATCCTGCCCGCCACATAGACAAACGTTTGCGTTCAATATCAGTTTGAAGCCGGCGCCGGTGGCCGAGCAGTTTTAGGCGCTTCAGTCGGAACCGGGCGTCTGCTACGGTCGCAGGTTCGAATCCTGCCTCGGGCGTGGATGTGTGTGATGTCCTTAGGTTAGTTGGGTTTAAGCAGTTCTAAGTTCTACGGGACTCATGACCTCAGATGTTAAGTCCCATAGAGCTCAGAGCCATTTGAACCATTTTCTATCAGTCTGAGGAAAGCCATAAAATATAACGGACAACCACCAGCAACACGTGTACTCAAACCCCCTTTTCACATCTCATAACTAAGGAAGCAAGGAAAGCGTTTCTGAAGATGAGAAATTTGTTAACATCGAGTATAGATTCAAATGTCAGGAAGTCGTTTCTGAAAGTATTTGTATGGATTGTAGCCATTTTTGGAAGTGAAACATGGACGATAAACAGTTTGGACAAGAAGAGAATAGAAGCTTTCGAAATGTGGTGTTACTGAAGTATGCTGAAGATTAGATGAGTAGATCACATAACTAATGAGGAGGTATTGAATAGAATTGGGGAGAAGAGGAGTTTGTGGCACAACTTGACTAGAAGAAGGGATCGGTTGGTAGGACATGTTCTGAGGCATCAAGGGATCACCAATTTGGTACTGGAGGGCAGCATGGAGGGTAAAAATCGTAGAGGGAGACCAAGAGATGAATACACCAACCAGATTCAGAAGGATGTAGGTTGCAGTAGGTACTGGGAGATGAAGAAGCTTGCACAGGATAGAGTAGCATGTAGAGCTGCATCAAACCAGTCTCAGGGCTGTAGATCACAACAGCAACAATTAACTCACCATTTAACACCTTTCCTTGCAACTAAAAATATCAGATGGCTCTGGATTCCAAGATCTTCCTGTGGTGCTGTTACTTAAATTCACGATATTTTATTCGTCGTCTTACCAGCCAAAGTCAAAAACTACTAGAATATGAGTATAGGTTATATTCACATGTCTCTGAATGTTAGCTGCCTCATGGAAAAATAAACAGTAAAAGTCCCCTACAAACATTATTCTCTAAATTAGGTACATTGTATGTAGTAGGTAGCTATTATAAAATGGTCAGATCAGTACGTTTGATGATATACAGACACAGTTTCACAAAATTATCGTATTTATTTTGTAATAAATTATGCTCCACCCTTCTCCCTTCTTAGAAATTCATGTTTTTTTTCCTTCCTCCAGTTGACATTTTGAGTACGCTCTGGTAGGTTGTTCGTTTTTGTTTTATTATGATGACTGTTCAAAGTGGATCATTTTTTCCTGAAACGTGTTGAGTGTCACAAGTAAAAGCTTGTAGTGCTTTCACAGCTGTTTGAAGGTGGTGTCATTTAAACATTTTCTGTAGATTGCAGATCATGGAGCCTACAGCAAATGGTGTTTTTTGAGTACACGCGTGTGCTCCTTCTGTTGCAGGAGTGCGGCCGGCGGCTGCCCGCGGACCAGTACCGCGCCTGCCTGCGCTCGCGCGCCCTCAGCGAGGCGTCGCACGCCCAGCTCGGCTTCCTCGCCTTCCGGGACGAGCTGACCCCCGCCCTCGGCGGAGTCGGAAACGTCAGCAGCGGCAGCCACAGCGGGCAGCCCGCCAGGAGGGCGTGACGTCAGCACAGGCGCACAGCGGGCCCAGCCGGGGCGGGTGGGAGCCAGCCCAGCTGCAAGAGTGGTAGGGTGTGGAGGCGAGCGTGAGGAAGGTCGGGCAGTGGGTCTGGGGAAAGCTTGAGGACAAACGAGTGTGCACTGGGCCAAAGACCACTCAAAGAAACCGAGCAACTGAACGTGATACTCATTCGTAGGATTCTGTGGCCAATTTCACCTGCAAATCCACCTGAGCATTACACCTTATTGCACTATAAAATGAAATAAAAATATGGAAGCGTGTTTTGGACATCTTTTGGGTCATCTCCACTGCATCTAGAGTGCTGGTTCCTGAACAATTAATGATATCTCAGCCCAGTTCTCATATGGCAGTCAGTTGGAGTGTGTATCAAGTCAAAGAAGATAGATAGACTGATTTAATTCTACCAGACAAATATCAATGATTGGCAGAGGACAGAGAAGAAGCTGAGTGTTGGCATTCAAGAAATGATGCTGCATTCCCGCCGGCTGACACGTTTTTCTGCTAGTATGATGGAAGTTTATTGTTTCAAGATAACATTTACGTAAAACTTATATTTGCCTATACAACAGAGATGACTGAGATGGTTCATCAAACCTTCCACGTTGGTATTGGCTGTCTTTGCTATAACATGCTTTACAAGTAACAGTAAGGCAAAATGTCAGGTATCATACCACTAAACACCATTCCTGTCTCTTGATTCTGTACCAATTAGCCATGAGAACGTGAGAACTACTAATGCGGTTGAAGAAGGACTCAGGCCATGGCATTATAACCTGGCAAGAGGGAACAAGTGTAGTATGTAGTCCGACGAGAGCAAGAAAGCGACAAAACTGGCACCTTCACTATTATGCACCTGTCTCTGGTTACAACAAATCTCTTACCTGTTGCATGCACCTGTCACTGCTTATGACAAATCTCTTACCTGCTGCAATACAGACACACTATTCCCAAACTAATGGTTGACTTGAACAGAAGCAGTGAGTTGAAATGTAAGTATCCATTTAGGAGTACTGCTTATTCTCTTAAGGCACTACACACATATACGTGACTCACATGCTCCTTTTTATAATAAAGAGTATAGCAAATGTTTCACATTTTGTTGTAACAATAATACAATAAAGAGTGTGAACTACAAATCGCTTCTATGAAGCACCTACAGTCACAAGACCCGTTGAAGAAATGACAACACTTAAGGATATTATGTACTTGGAAAAAGTTGCCAAATGAAGGATATTTCTCTAGCAAAGATTACAGTATATGTATACCAATGCTATTCTCCCATATTAAAATAGTGGATCACTGAGCTAATAAGTAATAATACGGAGAGGGAGGGGGGATGCAAGAAGACACGATGAAACAGAAAACAAATTTTAGGTTAAAGGACTGTTAATCAACAGTAGTCAAAATTTATATACTTCTTAATGCTTGTCCAATCCTCAGTAGGACTGAGTTACCCAGACATGGCACATTTAGCAACTTCTTGTCTCTTTTGACACCAGTTTCCAGAATTTTCCGTTATTTACCTCCTGCCTAAATCGGTAGAAATGTTGCACCAGTGAGTCATTAACTTCCATGCTATACTGAATGCTCTAATCCTGTAATTTATTCCAGTCGCTCAATCATGCTGTATGAGGTCAATTACAAAATCACCTATAGAGTGCACTGATTGTTCTGTATTATCTGTGAATACAAGTAGAACTCACAGTAAAGAAAGAACAGACAGAACAATTCCATGCTCTAAGTAAAGAACTAGCACAAGTTCTACATAGCTTCATTGCATCCTTCGTTCCCACTCTTCTTCACATTTCAGAAGTTCACTTTTGAGGTATATGCAGTAGTCTCGTTTGCTTTATTTTCTTATTTTACCCAGAAACAGCTATTCCCAACGTAGAGTCATTTCTCCTCCAACGTTAGTTATGCCATTTTTGAAAATTTCTCAATATTAAACATACCTCAGAAATCAATATTAACGGTACCACAAACATATAATTAGCCCCAGCGGTCCAAAACTTCCACCATCTTCGTGTCTTCTGTGTTCATTGCCAATGCAGATGTTATTCTTCATCAGATTCAAGCATTTTATTCACTGTAACATTTTATGGGACAATTTAGCTCTAAGTCGGCAAAATTAACTATCTTATTTCAACTGTAGCTCTTACTGGTTTTTCTCTCTCTTTCTGCCTCTGTCTTCTTTGATTTTTGCTTTAATGTTACGCATTCTCTTCTTTCTTCAGTCGATTTAGACGTTTAACGCTATGGAATTAATATTAATCATTCTGCGAGAAGTGTGTGTTGGATCTTCTTACAAGTAAAAGTACAGCTCTCACAGATCAAGCTCGTTTTGGTTGTGTGAAGGACATTACCGAATAAACTTTGACTGGATTTGCAGGATTTACAAAGAAATTAATCTGCATATTGGACATATTTCTATCATTAATCTAAGATGAAAAAGAAAAGGGCTATCTATGTACAGGGACAGTGTTAAAAGATAATTTACTATCAAATTGCTATGATATATTTCACTGATGAACATTACACTATAATGTTCACATGGCCGTTATATGCTAGTGAAATTATTATGTCACCTACATCTATTTTCATAACACAACAATCCGTGAAGCACACAAATTTTATTCTCTGCAACAATCCCTTTGACATTATAAGAAGCAAATAGTAAGGTTAGTGACAGTTACCACTGTAATTCTGGAATGTGTAGACCACCAACAAACCACAAATGAATATGATTTGTCATATTTGGGAAGACTATGAGACTAACAATAAATCAAATATGTATGAAGTAGTGGACAATCATGTAATATTTACAGCCGTGATGTACAAAGTCCCAAAGCTGTTTGCAAACATCAGTGTCACATGGACAATAATTAGTATGATGATCAGGTCTATGACACATTGAAATTTTCTGGTTTATGGTTTTTGAAGAGCACAGTCAACAGACAGAGGTAGGTTAGATGCAGCCAAAGGTTTTGTAACTGTACAAAAATGTGCATTAAACGTTGATGATTGTAATATTTTAGTAATAAAATTGTTAGCTCTAAGTCTAATAAAAGTTATGTTTCTAGTGTGTTCCCTCTTTAACCTCAATGGTTCCATTCCTTGATCACCAGTGCGATAGCATTTTTTTTAATCAACAGGCAGAATTAGTTCTTCTTGCAGAGAATAGAAGCCTTACTGTCAAGCTGAAAAAAGAAGCATCAACAGGGAAAATAGTAAATGATGATTTTGTTAGAAGTATTTTACACAAGTGGGATAAACAAACTCTGGAAGAACACAGCTAATCCATTTTGTTACTCTCAGGAATAGTACCTCCTCTTAACGTAGTGTACCTACAAAATACAATAAACAACGTAAAGGATTGCGAGTTCTTGGAGTCCATATTGATGAAAACGTAAACTGAAGAAACCATAAACTGGAAAAACCAAATAACAGAACTACACCCTTGTCCTGTTTTTTGACCTCGGAATAGCTGCCTGATTTGGTGATGGCCTATTTTCATTCACTGATGTCCCACAGTATGATGTTGTGCACAATATTTATTCACTGCAAAAAAGAAAGTAATTATCATTGTGTGTGTCAGTCACATATGTACATCTTGTAATCATCTACTTGCATTTAAGCAACTGTGACTTTTAACAATAGTCTCATAGTACTTTATTCGGTCACGAAATTTCTTGTCAACTAGCTATTCAGTTTGAGAGTAACAGAAATATTTACAAGTGCAATCCTAGGAGAAAAATTATCTACATTCCCCTTTAGTAACTCTCACTCTGATTCAGTCTGTAATGACCGTGTTGTCGACAGGACAGCAAACTGTAGTCTTCTTTCCTTCAGTCCTTCCTTCCTTCCTTCCTATAAATTATAGAGAAATAAGTGCAGCATATAGCTACAAATCTCATGCAGAGTCTTCCCATGTAAACAATACGTTTGATAGAGAGGAGAAGTGAAAGTACCTGGAAGATTAAAGCCGTGTGCCGCGCCGAGACTCGAATTTGGGAACTTTGCCTTTTGTAGGCAAGTGCTCTGCGTCTGAGCTACACAAGCGTGACCAACGACCCCTCCTCGCAGCTTTAATTCCTCCAGTACCTCGTCTCCTGCCTTGCAAGCTTCACAAAAGCAGAGTGAAAGTTCAATTCTGGTGAGTAGAAGTGTTTTAAAATGTAAACAAAAATTGTTTCTCCTTAATAAACCATTCATAACCACAGGGCAATGTTTAAACAGAAATAAACCTTGGAAGGGCCTGCATGTAGGTATGTTGTTGTTGTTGTTGTTGTTGTGGTCTTCAGTCTGGAGACTGGTTTGATGCAGCTCTCCATGCTACCCTATCCTGTGCAAGTTTCTTCATGTCCCAGTACTTACTGCAACCTACATCCTTCTGAATCTGCTTAGTGTACTCATCTCTTGGTCTCCCTCTACGATTTTTACCCTCCAATGCTAAATTTGTGATCCCTTGATGCCTCAGAACATGTCCTACCAACCGGTCCCTTCTTTTTGTCAAGTTGTGCCACAAACTCCTCTTCTCCCCAATTCTATTCAATACCTCTTCATTAGTTATGTGATCTACCCATCTAATCTTCAGCATTCTTCTGTAGCACCACATTTCGAAAGCTTCTATTCTCTTCTTGTATAAACTATTCATCGTCCATGTTTCACTTCCATACATGGCTACACTCCATACAAATACTTTCAGAAACGACTTCCTGACACTTAAATCTATACTCGATGTTAACAAATTTCTCTTCTTCAGAAAGGCTTTCCTTGCCAATGCCAGTCTACATTTTATATCCTCTCTACTTCGACCATCATCAGTTATTTTGCTCCCCAAATAGCAAAGCACCTTTACTACTTTAAGTGTCTCATTTCCTAATCTAATTCCCTCAGCATCACCCGACTTAATTGGACAACATTCCATTATCCTCGTTTTGCTTTTGTTGATGTTCATCTTATATCCTCCTTTCAAGACACTGTCCATTCCATTCAACTGCTCTTCCAAGTCCTTTGCTGTCTCTGACAGAATTACAATGTCATCGGCGAACCTCAAAGTTTTTACTTCTTCTCCATGGATTTTAATATCTACTCCGAATTTTTCTTTTGTTTTCTTTACTGCTTGCTCAATGTACAGATTGAATAACATCGGGGACAGGCTACAACACTGTCTCACTCTCTTCCCAACCACAGATTCCCTTTCATACCACTCGACTCTTATAACTTCCATCTGGTTTCTGTACAAATTGTAAATAGCTTTTCGCTCCCTGTATTTTATCCCTGCCATCTTCAGAATTTGAAAGAGAGTATTCCAGTCAACATTGTCAAAACTTTCTCTAGGTCTAAAAATGCTAGAAACGTAGGTTTGCCTTTCCTTAATCTTTCTTCTAAGATAAGTCGTAAGGTCAGTATTGCCTCACGTATTCCAGTATTTGTACGGAATCCAAACTGATCTTAACCGAGGTCGGCTTCTACCAGTTTTTCTATTCGGCTGTAAAGAATTCGTGTTAGTATTTTGCAGCTTTGAGTTATCAAACTGATAGTTCGGTAGTTTTCTTATCTGTCAACACCTGCTTTCTTTGGGATTGGAGTTATTATATTCTTCTTGAAGTCTGAGGGTATTTCACCTGTCTCATACATCTGTCTTATACATCTTGCTTACCAGATGGTAGAGTTTTGTCAGGACTGGCTCTCCCAAGGCCGTCAGTAGTTCTAATGGAATGTTGTCTACTCCCGGGGCCTTGTTTCGATTCAGGTATACAGATATACAAATTTATATATTTTTTTAATTGCACATCATTTGTTCCATTGACACAAGCTACATCACGACGTTTTCTAAAGTTAACTGGGGTTTTAAGCCTGTGATGGCTTGAGTCATCCAGGTACCAGTCAGTGACCGCTAAACTTTGTGAACATCTACTACTTCCACATCACAGCTTTTCACGTGACGAATCCTGGCCAGTTACCAGGATCAACCGCAGCTTAACCCACTGCCGATTGCGACAGCCACTCATTGCCTTCTTTCCATAGAATTTAGCGTGACACACTAATGTCACATCTCCTGCTAAGTCAGCGAGCAGGAGCAACATTCAAGCCCACCCAAGCCAGATCGTGAACATTGGACCTTCTGAGCAGGTGTGTGACGTCCAGTCTGCATCAACGAGGGCCACTGCCATCGCCAATGCTACAGGCGTGTCTCCTATCCACAGTCCAGCCCAGCCTCGACAGCCAGCACTGATCTGGCCGCCTGGCCCTGCTCTTCAGTGTCAGTCCAGGATTAGAATCCAGGAAACACCATCACCACACAGCTGTGAGACAGCCACCTCTCACAATGCCGGCTGACCCTGCCCCAGTCTTCAGCAAGGAAGCACAACCAAACCCATTCAAACCTTCCTCGTCATTCAGTTTACAACGAATTTGCTTCAAGGAATGTGGAACTAACTAACTACCAAAACAGCCTGATTGCAATTTTTTTCAGTTCATTATCCGAAGCTATGGTAGTTCAGCTATAATGTGGAGAATGCTATTCTAACAAAAAACCGTTTGTACGAGAAGGACGATGCCTATGTGTCGAGATTTAGGTACTGTGTAATCATGGTGTCGGTTTCATTGAACGTGTGGCAAATAACACGTAATGATATCAGTCATCGTGACAGTTCCACCGAAAATATGGCAAATAAGATCTTATGATTTCAGTTATCTAACGAAGCAGACACATCCCCCCCCCCCCCCCCCAGTGCATATGCACCGAAGCGCCAAAGGAACTGGTACAGGCGAGCTTATTCAAATGCTGAGTACGCTACTGGCTACTAAAATTGCTACAGCACGAAGATGACGTGCTACAGACGCGAAATTTAACCGGCAGGAAGAAGATGCTGTGGTATGCAAATGATTAGCTTTTCAGAGCATTCACACAAGGTTAGCGCCGGTGGCGACACCTACAGCGTGCTGACATGAGGCAAGTTTCCAACCGATTTCTCATACACAAACAGCAGTTGACCGGCGTTGCCCGGTGAAACGTTGTTGTGATGCCTCGTGTAAGGAGGAGAAATGCGTACCATCAAGTTTCCGACATTGATAAAGGTCGGATTGTAGCCCATCGCGATTGCGGTTTGTCGTATCGTGACATTGCTGCTCGTGTTGATCGAGATCCAATGACTGTTAGCAGAATATGGAATCGGTGAGTCCAGGAGCGTAACACGGAACGTCGTGCTGGATCCCAACGGCCTCGTATCACTAGCAGTCGAGATGACAGGCATCTTATCCGCATTGCTGTTACGGATCGTGCATCCACGTCTCGATCCCTGAGTCAACAGATGGGGACGTTTGCAAGACAACAACCATCTGCACGAACAGTTCTACGTCGTTTGCAGGAGCATGGACTATCAGCTCGGAGACCGTGGCTGCGGTTACCCTTGACGCTGCATCACAGACAGGAGCACCTGCAATGGTGTACTCAACGACGAACCTGGGTGCGCAAATGGCAAAACGTTATTTTTTCGGATGAATCCAGGTTCTGTTTACAGCATCATGATGGTCGCATCCGTGTTTGGCTTCGTCGCGGTGAACGCACATTGGAAGCGTCTATTCGTCATCGCCATACTGGCGTATCACCCGGCGTGATGGTATGGGGTGCCATTGGTTACACATCTCCGTCACTTCTTGTTCGCAGGTCCTGTACGGGCCTTTGTGGATACAGAAAATGTTCGACTACTGCCCTGCCCAGCACATTCTTCAGTTCTCTCACCAATTGAAAACGTCTGGTCAATGGTGGCCGAGCAACTGGTTCGTCACAGTACGCCAGTCACTACTCTTGACGAACTGTGGTATCGTGTTGAAGCTGCATGGGCAGCTGTACCTGTACACGCCATCCAAGCTCTGTTTGACTCAACGCCCGGGCGTATCAAGTCCGTTATTACGGCCAGAGGTGGTTGTTCTGGGTACTGATTCCTCAGGATCTATGCACCCAAACTGCGTGAAGATGTAATCACATGTCTGTTCTAGTATAATATATTTGTCCAATGACTACCCGTTTATCATCTGCATTTGTTTTTGGTGTAGCAATTTTAATGGCCAGTAGTGCATGTAAGCGGGCAGAAAATGACGCTGCGGTCGGCAACGCCTATGTAAGACGACAAGTGTCTGGCGCGGTTGTCAGATCGGTTACTGCTGCTAGAATGGCAGGTTATCAAGATTTAAGTGAGTTTGAAAGTGGTGTTACATACAGCGCACGAGCTATGGGACACAGCATTTCCGAGATAGCGATGAAATGGACATTTTCCCGTATGACCATTTCACGAGTGTATCCTGAATATCAGGAATCCGGTAAAACATCATATCTCCGACATTGCTGCGGCCGAACTAGGTCCTCCAAGAAAGAGACCAACGACGACTAGAGACAATCCCTCAACGTGACGTAAGTGCAACCCTTCCGAAAATTGCTGCAGATTTCAATGCTGGGCCATCAACAAGTGTCAGGGTGCGAACCGTTCAACGAAACATCATCGAAATGGGCTTTCGGAGTCGAAGGCTCATTCATGTACCCTTGATGACTGCACGACACAAAGCTTTAACCCTCGCCTGGGCCCGTCAACATCGACATAGGACTGTTGATGACTGGAAACATGTTGCCAGGTCGGACGAGTCTCGTTTCAAATTGTACCGAGCGGGTATGGAGACAACCTCATGAATCCATGGACCTTGCTTGTCAGCAGGGGACTGTACAAGCTTGTGGAGGCTACGTAATGGTGTGGGGCGTGTGCAGTTGGATTGGTATGGGACTCTTGAAACGTGTAGATACGACTTTGATAGGTGACACGTACGTAAGCATCCTGTCTGATCACCTGCAGCTATTCATGTTCATTGGGCATTCCAAAAAACGTGAACACTTCAATCAGGACAATCCTACACCCCACAGGTCCAGAATTGCTACAGGATGGCTCCAGGGACACTCTTCTGAGTTTAAACACTTCCGCTGGCAACCAAACTCCCCAAACATGAACATTATTGAGCATATCTGGGATGGCTTGCAACGTGCTGTTCAAAAGAGATATCCAACCCCTCGTACTCTTACGGATTTATGGACAGCCCTACGGGATTCATGGTGTCAGTTCCCTCCAACTTTACTTCAGACATTAATCGAGTCCATGCCACGTCGTGTTGCACCACTTCTGCTTGTTCGCGGGGGTCCTACACGATATGAGGCAGGTGTACCAGTTTATTTGGCTCTGCAGTGTATATCTAAATGTTTAAATTAAATTGCGCACTTAACTAAATTCTATCGTTACATTCTTCACACATAATCATACCTAAAACAATATTTTCAAAAATCTGTCGTGAGGTGGAATGTGCGTTATGAACAGGTGCTCGATCGTGTTGAAAGATGCAGTCCATGTCCCCGAATTGCTCTTCAACAGTGGGAAGCAATAAGGTGCTTAAAACAATAATGTAGGCCTGTGCTGTGATAGTGCCACGCAAAACAACAAGGCGTACAATCCCCCTCCATGAAAAACAAGACCACACCATAGCACTACCGCCTCCAAATTTCATTGCTGGCACTACACACGCTAGCAGATGACGTTCACCACCCATTCGCCATACCCACACCCCGCCATCGCATCGCCACATTGTGTACCCTGATTCGTCACCCCACACAACGTTTCTCCAATGTTCAATCGTCCAATGTTTACTCTCTTTACACCAAGCGAGGCGTCGTTTAGCATTTACCGGAGTGGTGTGTGGTTGGCTCTGAGCTCTATGCGACTTTACTTCTGAGGTCATCAGCCGCCTAGAACTTAGAACTAATTAAACCTAACTAACCTAAGGACATCACACACATCCATGCCCGAGGCAGGATTCGAATCTGCGACCTTAGCGGTCGCTCGGCTCGAGACTGTAGCGCCTAGAACCGCACGGCGACTCCGGCCGGCAGTGATGTGTGGCTCATGGGCAGCAGTTCGACCATGAAATCCAAGTTTTCTCACCTCCCACCTAACTGTCATAGTACTTGCAGTGGATCCTGATGCAGTTTGGAATTCGTTTGTGATGGTCTGGATAGATGTCTGCCTATTATACATTTCGACCCTCTTCAACTGTCGGCGGTCTCTGTCAGTCAACAGACGAGGTCGGCCTGTACGTTTTTGTGCTGTACGTGTCCCTTCACGTTTCCACTTCACTATCACATCGGAAACAGTGGACCTAGGGATGTTTAGGAGTGTGGAAATCTCGCGTACAGACGTATGACACAAGTGATACCCAATCACATGACCACGTTACGCAGAGCGCCCCTTTCTGCTCTCTCACGATGTCTGATGACTACTGAGTTCGCTGATGTGGAACTGAGTTCGCTGATGTGGAGTAGCTGGAGGTAGATGGCAGCACAATCACCTAATATGAAAAACGTATGTTTTTGGGGGTGTCCGGATGCTTTCGATCACATAGTGTATAAGGACGTTAGGGAGAAAAGGATGCCGTTGTACGAGTCAGGGGGAAACATCGACAGTTTATTATTATGCAAACAGTTGATGCAAGCGAATGTCAAAGGTGGTTTGCGATGAGTAATATTTCTGATGAAACAGGCGATTGAGACCATTGATGTAGATAGGGTCGTTTGAGTACTAGAATCGAATATATGCTTGGTATCGATATATGTACCTAATTGTCTATCGACATCTCGACAATATCGGAAAAATGTACCGATACCAACAGTATAGCAAAGTACTGATTGCTTTTCACGTACTTTTAAACTTTTATTTTGAACTGAAGATGGAAAAAGGAAATTTTAATATTTTGATGTAGCATCTTGAATACATAATCAACTACGAACGTGGGCAATAAAGGACAGATATTCCAAGCTTTAACAAATATGCAGCATTTACGTAATTTTGTTTCTACACCCTACTTCCATTATCACAAGTCAAATTATTTGTAGAGTGAGAAGTTATATTTACTACATCCCGACTTTTTCTCAAACAGTACGCAAATATAAGAAATTTTCTATGACTCTGGGAAAGAGCAAATTTCTCTGTCGGGCACTGAGATTTTCATCTCGAGTAAATGAATTTTTGCCAGCTAGTGTAATACAGAGAATACAGAGAAAACTGTGTTACGTCCTCCCATTCTGCTGGAGAATTTGATTTCAGTGGGCCGGGTTGGCTGAGTACAAAGATACCTCTCCCCTCCTAGCCGTGGGTAATATCCTTACATGTCTGTAGAAACTCATATGCGCTCACGTCGTCTTCTGCCTCGCATTCGCCAGGAGAAAGACTTAATAAGTTTGCTGATTTCCCTGGCTCATTCAGCGGTACTCTGAAAATGTATTCTCTTGAAAACTGCATCAAGAATTGTACTCATCGCAGTCGTGGAACTGCGAACAAAGGCGAGCAATTGACCGCTGCCTAGCAATTGTGCCCCCCTAGAAGTAACACAAAAAAAAAAAAAAAATAAGGAAGAAGAAAAAGAAAAAAGAAATGTTAGTTGGCGTTGGCCTCCAATGAAGCAATCGTTGACATGTGAATTTTTCACTAAGTAACCGCTTATTTCAACGCAATTATGTTACTAAAACCTAACTTGTTATATAAATTTATAATAATTACGTGAAGTGGGAAGTTACCTTAGATTGGAAGGTATTAAAACCGCCGGCCGCGGTGGTCTCGCGACTGTGCGACTGCTACGGTCGCAGGTATGAATCCTGCCTCGGGCATGGATGTGTGTGATGTCCTTAGGTTAGTTAGGTTTAAGTAGTTCTAAGTTCTAGGGGACTGATAACCACAGCAGTTGAGTCCCATAGTGCTCAGAGCCGTTTGAGCCATTATTAAAACCACATAAAATGTGATTGGAAGATAACGCGATATTGTGGCTCGTGGAAATGACTACATGTATCTAATGGAGCTTCGAGTGACACGTTTATGAGTTTCTGTAGGGACTCACAAATTTAAATGGCCGTTATGCCGCACTGCCCATTATGCTTATCCTTCCCCTACACCAAAATAGCACAGGAGACTTAGCATTGCGCTCTTATAACGTATTTAAACCATTATTTTACAGTTAATTTCAGTTTAATAGTTGGTATGCTAAGGAGCCGGTAACGATTGTTTTTAACTCTTTTGGGTTACCTTTATGTTAAAGTATTTATTTATGACTGTTTTTTATCCCTCTTTGTTTACTAAATAATTGTTGATGGTTGGTTCATTCCTTGATGAATCTTTATCCGCTGCTGACGGTGGGCGGAGGTCGAAACGAGTGAATAAAATACTTCGTAACAGCAAAGTGAAGAATTGAATTGGTGAACCATTCAGCACTGGGTAGAGTTTCAAGTTTACATAAGGGTCACATACCTACTACGTGACTTCATGTTGCACAATTGCTGGACAGGATTTGTGATTGGTGCAAAGAATGGTAGCTAACTCTAAACATAGATAAATGTAAATTAATGTAGATGAATAGGAAGAAGAATCCTGTAATGTGTGAATACTCCATTAGTAGTGTAGCGCTTGACACAGTCACGTCGATTAAATATTTGGGCGTAACATTGCAGAGCGATATGAAGTGGGACAAGCATGTAATGGCAGTTGTGGGGAAGGCGGATAGTCGTCTTCGGTCGTTGGTAGAATTTTGGAAAGATGTGGTTCATCTGTAAAGGAGACCGCTTATAAAACACTAATACGACCTATTCTTGAGTACTGCTCCAGCGTTTGGGATCCCAATCAGTTCGGATTGAGGGAGGACATAGAAGCAATCCAAAGGCAGACTGCTAGATTTATTACTGGTAGGTTTGATCATCACGCGAGTGCTACGGAAATGCTTCAGGAACTCGGGTGGAAGTCTCTGGAGGAAGAGAGGCGTTCTTTTAGTGAATCGCTACTGAGGAAATTTAGAGAACCACCATTTGAGGTTGACTGCAGTACAATTTTACTGCCGCCAACTTACATTTCGCGGAAAGACCACAAAGATAAGATAAGAGAGATTAGGGCTCGTACAGAGGCATATAGGCAGTCATTTTTTCCCTCGTTCTGTTTGGGAGTGGAACAGGGAGAGAAGATGCTAATTGTGGTACGAGGTACCCTCCGCTACGCACCATATAGTGGATTGCGGAGTATGTATGTAGATGTACAAATATATTGGGAAAGTCACGGGGCAACGACATGCTCATACACAAATGGCTGTAGCATCGCGTATAAAAGTACAGCGCGTAGGCGGAGCTGCTGTTTGTGCTCAGGTGATTCGTGTGAAAATGTTTCCAACGTATTATGGCCGCACAACGGCAATTAACAGACTCTGAACGCGGAATGTTGAGAGACGAGGCATACTTCATAACTGTCCGTGTGCTACGAGCTCGGGTTGCAGGTGCTCTCTTTCATCGTGGTTTTACCTGCACTGGGCTCCACCACACCCACAGAAGAATAGCAAAGTTCTTGAAGAAGTCCAGAGTCCTTTCCTTACTAATGGATCCCGGTAAGTAGTACTGCTTAACGTTTATCTGCACCCGCCATGCTGCCTTTGGTTACTTTTACTGTCCACTGTTGCAAGTCCGGAACAACTTTTTCTCCACGGCGGGAACAATCACAGTTTTCACTTCGTTGTATTTGCACTACTAGAATGTAGTCACTCAGTTTACAGTCATTTCTTTAATTTAACTTCATAACTCTCTTCCTTCATACTGCCCTCGGTCATGAGTACAATCATTACTTGTTTAAGAACGTCACCAGCCGCCCACGCATTTATTTACAATATATTCTTTACAGTACAATTATTTGAGGTATTGCTCCATCTCAGTATTAGTCAGGGCGTAAACGAAAACCGGATTACATGAGACTGCCTTGCGCTTCCAGCATACCGAAACGCGAATTGTGTGTACACGCGGGTCTTCTGGAAAGCACTCTTTGTGAAGTTACAGTACTCGTATTCCTAATCGTAAACGTGCTTTGCTTAACTTTTTGGTTACTTTCACATCAAAATTTCAGATCACCGTCAAGCGCCCGCAACTCCCTCAAATTTGAGATGTGAATTACTGTGTCTACCGCAAGTTTACTATGGGAGTTGTAGGGGAAGGGGGCAGGGGGCACTTCATTTCCACAAGACCCAGAGGGTAACTTCGCTGTAATTACCAACTGATAGTTTCAAATCTTAATACAAACACTAACAATAATAAAAAATATATACAATAGACAAATCTAGAATAGAGAAGATTATTTAACTTCTCTTTCCTTACTCCTTTTGAGTTAGTGAAACATTCACATAGACAGCTTCACGTCTAAGTTCGTACCGTTTATTGTTCTCCTACTAGGTTCATCGCATCCAGTGATCTAGTTGTATCAGCTACGTTTGTGGTTCATGTTCATTTCATTGTGTATTTTACTTACCTTTATGATAATTCGCCTTCCGCTGCTTGCTGCGTAGATCACATCTGTTAAATAAAAATAGTGTGTGCTACAGTTGAGCTCTTGTTGTGTTCCTACATATATTTATGTCTCGTCAATCGTTTCTATGCTTCTCACAGAGCACCAGTGTGTGCTAAAAGTGCACTAATGTCTGGGTCCCGCCCCTCACTACAAAACAAAGTTCTTTGCTGCTCCTTCTCGAGTGGTTCTTTTCTTCCAGTTCCAAACTTTAGACCTGAGCAGTCATATATTACTCTTAAAAATAAAGGTAAAATTAAACTACTGTGCGTAATAGTATTTTCTATATGTCCCAAAAAGTTAGCCTTTATTGGCGTCAAGAGTAATATTAGCACTAAAAGTCCCAAGGAATACATATAATTACGCAAAGACGAAGAAAAATCTGCTTGTTTCCATTCTTCTCCTAGATTTTTTTAAGGTTTAAGGAGGTCAATTTTTTTGCCCCACTCTTTCCCCCCTTATGTTGATCAAAGTGTAGTAAAATACTTTGCGAGGCCCATATGCCCACCCTCTATCCGATGCTGGAAAGTGCAAGACACCAGAATGTGCCAAAGGAAGCTCAACCTTAAGATATCTATTGTTTCTCTACAGAGATCATTCCATTGCGCACCGAAATTATTTATTGTAACGTTTTATGTTCCAGCATCTCTATACAATCGTCTGACGTTGCAACTTCCCCATAGACTTCAGCATAATCTTTTAGCCTAACGTTACCCGCTGGATAATATATACAGGGTGAGAACAAAAGAACATTGTTGTTGTTGTTGTTGTTGTTGTGCTGGTGGTGATGGTGGTGGTGGTGGTGGTGGTGGTGGTGGTGGTCTTCAGTCCACAGACTGGTTTGATGCAGCTCTCCATGCTACTCTATCCTGTGCAAGCTTCTTCATCTCCCAATACCTACTGCAACCCACATCCTTCTGAATCTGCTTAGTGTATTCATCTCTTGATCTCCCTCTACGATTTTTACCCTCCACGCTGCCCTCCAATACTAAATTGGTGATCCCATGATGCCTCAGAACATGTCCTACCAACCGGTCCCTTCTGCTTGTCAAGTTATGCCATAACCTCCTCTTCTCCGCTATTCTATTCAATACCTCCTCATTAGTTATGTGATCTACCCATCTAATCTTCAGCATTCTTCTGTAGCACCACATTTCGAAAGCTTCTATTCTTTTCTTATCGAAACTATTTATCGTCCACGTTTCACTTCCATACATAGCTACACTCCACACAATTACTTTCAGAAAAGAATTCCTGGCACTTGAATCTATATTCGATGTTATCAAATTTCTCTTCTTCAGAAACTCTTTCCTTGCCATTGCCTGTCTACATTTTATATCTTCTCTACTTTGACCATCATCCGTTATTTTGCTCTCCAAAAAGCAAAACTCATTTACTACTTTAAATGTCATTCCCTAATCTAATTCCCTCAGCATCGCCTGTTTTGATTCGGCTACATTACATTAAGAAAATACAATGAAACGGTATAACTTTTTAGCTGCATACCCTGTCCTGTTAGTAGAGTAACTCTGGAAATTTTTTGTATGTTACAGATACTCGATATGTGCTCATCATGTGTTACGGCATACGTCGAAATGATATTCATAGGTTTCCCAAACCACACAATGGTGATGGACTCTACCGCTGCTCCGATTCGCTGCCCCAACGGTAGCAAAGATTTTGACAGGCGCGCGACAAACGCTTTGTTTTTCACTAAACTCCATAAAAAATCACAAAGCATTAAGTCATTTGATCGCGGTGACCATCTGCACCACACGCCGTCACGGCAACTGCACGGCACAGCCATCGTCAAGGAAGCCAAGTGGAAGAGAAGAGGGGTACCACCTCGTTGCCAGATGAAGTTGCTGGAGTGTTCTTGCAATTGACGTAGAAGCCACAAAGAAACCATGTCGAGGTAGCAAATGACTGTGACGGTTTTCTCAATGCAAGTGAAGAGGCCCCAAATCTTCTCCCTCGACAAGGCGCCGACCAAATTGACCTTTGGTGACTCTCGTTCATGTTCTCCAAACCGAACACTTTGGCGATTGAGTGTGAAACGGCGCTTCGTAATCAAAAGCTAACCTCTGACATGGCCCTGCAGGCGTTATCTGGGACAGATACAGGGGAAAACATCAGACAACGTCCGAACACCAATGTTTTGAATACGTGGAAGTTGTGGGCAGGCACCGGTACTCTAATAAAAGACTTTTTTACCTCAAAAATTTTACAACTTCATTAACTTGATATTAAAAAAGTAAGTGAACATTCGTTATCATGAACAACAAGATCCTCAATTTTCTGTTGGCAGAAGAGCCAACACCGTGTTCTAGAGGAGGCCGAAAAGGCACGCGTTTTAGCTCACGCAGGCTGGCGTGAGGAGGCAAGAACTATACTGACGTGAGGTCTGGGACATGACAAGGAATGAGAGTTCAGAAAGCGGACTTAATTAGTTTGATACTTAACTTTAATCCATTAATGATGAACGTCGCTCTTGACGGTACATGATTCACAATATTATCTGTTCAGAAGACATAGTAACTGAATATGGCGCCTTGCTAGGTCGTAGCAAATGACGTAGCTGAAGGCTATGCTAAACTGTCGTCTCTGCAAATGAGAGCGTATGTTGACAGTGAACCATCGCTAGCAAAGTCGGCTGTACAACTGGGGTGAGTGCTAGGGAGTCTCTCTAGACTAGACCTGCCGTGTGGCGGCGCTCGGTTTGCAATCACTGATAGTGGCGACACGCGGGTCCAACGTATACTAACGAACCGCGGCCGATTTAAAAGCTACCACCTCGCAAGTGTGGTGTCTGGCGGTGACACCATACTCAGTATAGTTCCTGAAGTACTATTTTAACAGGTCGAAGAACAGCTCTCAAAATCAATTTACAACGCTTAAAACTCAAAATTCCTTTTTAAGCAAGGAAAAAATACAAATTGCATAATGCAAGGTTAAATAAAAGATTCTAACGTCATAAGGCAAAACCTAAATTTTCGTATACATCACCTGTGATCTCTAAAGGCAATAACATATTGATCACAAAATTTTAATTAAAACAACTTAAATGCAATATAATCTTATTACTATCAACGTACACTCAAACCCCCAAGCCTCTACGATGCGCACCGTATCACAATTTTTTTTCTTCCTTTTAACCACTTTACACCACAAACGTCCCTACATGTGATGCATACTACACCCAAATAATGACGACAAATAACTACGCTTAAATCCATAAAATTTCGGACGTGCAGCCGCATAAATTGGACTTCTTCTTCTAACATTTCGGCTGAACACCGTCCAGCCATCTTCAGAGTGAGCCGAGGTGACTGACGCTCCAGCACTGCTCCGTCCTTTTAAAGCCATGGAGCGCACGACTGCGCATGCGCATGTGCCACAAAAGCGCCAGAGAAGTTAATCAGCGGCAAAGACGTACGGTATATCATGGAGGTAAGAATAAGGGGAGATGGCGCTACGTATCCCAGCCGTACTACGTTTTGAAGCCATGGGGGCGTGGCTCGCTGCCATGACACTCTGACCAAAACATTGCCAGTGTGCTATAGCGCTGCGTGTATTACGGTCGCTAATTGCACCATATACGCATTTAACGTCATCAGATTGGTTGTTTCAAAGTTTTTGTTTAAAATAAAATCTCGTAAAGGCGAAATTCCGTGTTTCTTCTGATTAAAAATAGTTTTTAATGTAATATTACGAATAGCTAACCTTCAATGTAAACGATACAATTTTGTTAATTCAGTAATAAACGTGTATCACAAACTAAATAATAGAAACTGAAAACTAAGTTAGCTATACCCTCCCTCCAAAGCCCCATAAATACACCTTGTTTGTAATACGTACTGGGACATTTCAGTTACGTTACACTACTGGGAAACACTGTTCATTACCACCAATATTTACTGAAATACCGTACATAGAATGGCAAATCTACACAGTGTCCTGTTAGGCCTATACTTTACGCCAGTTAATGTAATGTTGGCTTTTAATTTGGTACATGATGAAGACAAAGTGAGTTACTCAACACTTCGTATTATACTGAAACGTGAACTTGAAAACTAAGAATTTAATTCTTTGAATTAACATACCTTTTGCAAATGTTTTGGGTGTGTAGGGAAAACTGAAGGTACAGCATTTTCTCGGAGCCTTACTGTTCGGTCTATGTCCTCTTCTCGGAAATGATGAGAACATATAGTGCTCCATTTAGACGCACGCCAATTCTTCCTCCTCACGGCATTCTCCCACAGAGCTTTCCGACTTTCATTTTTAGGAAATCTAAAATCATACAGGAGAAAAACACGCTGTAGTACAAGTACCGATGTAGCACACGTTCATTCACAATGAAGTTGTAAAATCACACTTAACGAGACAACTTACACACGAAATGTTATTCCCTTTGATTTCGCATCACAATCAGAACGATTCGTACATACGAACACCACACAAGTCACCATAATAGCGCAAAATCTTTCCAAAAGCGAGCGACAAGCCTATGCACACAAGCTTACAGCAGCAATGTTTTGGTCGGACTGAGATGGCTACCCTCGGCATCACATAGCTTCACAGCTGTGACGTCACGGCGTCTCCCTCTATTCTTACCTCCATGCGGCATACGCTTGGAAATTGATCTGTGGCTGTGTAGTCGATCCACACGGTGATATCGATGTATCACTGCGAGCTGCACCGTCGCGACGTCTTTGTGATTTTATTTCAGAAATTTCCGGATTCCAAGATTTTTCCAAGCTTAAGCCGCTATCTCCATTTATTAAATTCGTCGCCAAGCGAATTTCAGTTGCTTCCTTCGCTACTGAGTCCCAGACGAATGAAGTCGAGGCTAAAATTTCGACATTACCGTACACCATAGAGTGTCCAGTGTCAATACAGTGCTCGGCCACCGCAGATTTATTAGGTTGTAAGAGCCGGGTGTAGGATTCGTTATGAATAGGAAGGTAGGGCAGAGGGTGTGTTACTGTGAACAGTTCAGTGACCGGGTTGTTCTAATCAGAATCGACAGCAGACCAACACCGACAACGATAGTGCAGGTATACATGCCGACGTCGCAAGCTGAAGATGAACAGATAGAGAAAGTGTATGAGGATATTGAAAAGGTAATGCAGTATGTAAAGGGGGACGAAAATCTAATGGTCATGGGAGACTGGAATGCAGTTGTAGGGGAAGGAGTAGAAGTAAAGGTTACAGGACAACATGGGCTTGGGACAAGGAATGAAAGAGGAGAAAGACTAATTGAGTTCTGTAACAAGTTTCAGCTAGTAATAGCGAATACCCTGTTCAAGAATCACAAGAGGTGGAAGTATACTTGGAAAAGGCCGGGAGATACGGGAAGATTTCAATTAGATTACATCATGGTCAGACAGAGATTCCGAAATCAGATACTGGATTGTAAGGCGTACTCAGGAGCAGATATAGACTCAGATCACAATATAGTAATGATGAAGAGTAGGCTGAAGTTCAAGACATTAGTCAGGAAGAATCAATACGCAAAGAAGTGGGATACGGAAGTACTAAGGAATGACGAGATACGTTGAAGTTCTCTAACGCTATAGATACAGCAATAAGGAATAGCGCAGTGGGCAGTACAGTTGAAGAGGAATGGACATCTCTAAAAAGGGCCATCACAGAAGTTGGGAAGGAAAACATAGGTACAAAGAAGGTAGCGGCGAAGAAACCATGGGTAACAGAAGAAATACTTCAGTTGATTGATGAAAGGAGGAAGTACAAACATGTTCCGGGAAAATCGGGAATACAGAAATACAAATCGCTGAGGAATGAAATAAATAGGAAGTGCAGGGAAGCTAAGACGAAATGGTTGCAGGAAAAATGTGAAGACATCGAAAAAGATATGATTGTCGGAAGGACAGACTCAGCATACAGGAAAGTCAAAACAACCTTTGGTGACATTGAAAGCAACGGTGGTAACATTAAGAGTGCAACGGGAATTCCACTGTTAAATGCAGAGGAGAGAGCAGATAGGTGGAAAGAATACATTGAAAGCCTCTATGAGGGTGAAGATTTGTCTGGTGTGATAGAAGAAGAAACAGGAGTCGATTTAGAAGAGATAGGGGATCCAGTATTAGAATCGGAATTTAAAAGAGCTTTGGAGGACTTACGGTCAAATAAGGCAGAAGGGATAGATAACATTCCATCAGAATTTCTAAAATCATTGGGGGAAGTGGCAACAAAACGACTATTCACGTTGGTGTGTAGAATATATGAGTCTGGCGATATACCATCTGACTTTCGGAAAAGCATCATCCACACAATTCCGAAGACGGCAAGAGCTGACAAGTGCGAGAATTATCGCACAATCAGCTTCACAGCTCATGGATCGAAGCTGCTTAAAAGAATAATATACAGAAGAATGGAAAAGAAAATTGAGAATGCGCTAGGTGACGATCAGTTTGGCTTTAGGAAAAGTAAAGGGACGAGAGAGGCAATTCTGACGTTACGGCTAATAATGGAAGCAAGGCTAAAGAAAAATCAAGACACTTTCATAGGATTTGTCGACCTGGAAAAAGCGTTCGACAATACAAAATGGTGCAAGCTGTTTGAGATTCTGAAAAAAGTAGGGGTAAGCTATAGGGAGAGACGGGTCATATACAATATGTACAACAAGAGGGAATAATAAGAGTGGACGATCAGGAACGAAGTGCTCGTATTAAGAAGGGTGTAAGACAAGGCTGTAGCCTTTCGCCCCTACTCTTCAATGTGTACATCGAGGAAGCAATGATGGGAATAAAAGAAAGGTTCAGGAGTGGAATTAAAATACAAGGTGAAAGGATATCAATGATACGATTCGCTGATGACATTGCTATCCTGAGTGAAAGTGAAGAAGAATTAAATGATCTGCTGAACGGAATGAACAGTCTAATGAGTACGCAGTATGGTTTGAGAGTAAATCGGAGAAAGACGAAGGTAATGAGAAGTAGTTGAAACGAGAACAGCGAGAAACTTAGCATCAGGACTGATGGTCACGAAGTCAATGAAGTTAAGGAATTCTGCTACCTAGGCAGTAAAATAACCAATGACGGACGGAGCAAGGAGGACATCAAAAACAGACTCGCTATGGCAAAAAAGGCATTTCTGGCCAAGAGAAGTCTACCAATATCAAATACCGGCCTTAATTTGAGGAAGAAATTTCTGAGGATGTACGTCTGGAGTACGGCATTGTATGGTAGTGAAACATGGACTGTGGGAAAACCGGAACAGAAGAGAATCGAAGCATTTGAGATGTGGTGCTATAGACGAATGTTGAAAATTAGGTGTACTGATAAGGTAAGGATTGAGGAGGTTCTACGCAGAATCGGAGAGGAAAGGAATATGTGGAAAACACTGATAAGGAGAAGGGGCAGGATGATAGGACATCTGCTAAGACATGAGGGAATGACTTCCATGGTACTAGAGGGAGCTGTAGAGGGCAAAAACTGTAGAGGAAGACAGAGATTGGAATACGTCAAGCAAATAATTGAGGACGTAGGTTGCAAGTGCTACTCTGAGATGAAGAGGTTAGCACAGGAAAGGAATTCGTGGCGGGCCGCATCAAACCAGTCAGTAGACCGATGTCCAAAAAAAAAAAAAAGAGCCGGGTGTACCTGCGGTGCTCTGTGCATCTCTCCTGGACTGTACGTGTCGTCTGTCCGATGTATGAACGGCCGCACTCACGGGGGATCTTGTAAAGCACCAACGGAACACAGGAGTGTTGCTGTCTTTGGTGGAGGGCAAAAAATCACTTTCACTTCATGCTTTCTGAGGATCCGTCCTATTTTTGACGGTAGGCTTCCCAGTATGGCAGAAAAGCCATCGATTTAAAACTTTCCTTGTCTTCTTCTGATTTTCTTGTACCCACAGTTGGTTTCATTTGTAGCGCCTTATGCATCTGCTGTTGTGGGTACTCGTTGGCTTCAAAAATTCTTCTCAGGTGCAAAAGCTCGACCCCCAGACTGCCTTCGTCAGCAATGACATGTGCTCTGTGTACTAGAGTTCTGAGTACACTCATCGTCTGTGAATGGTGGTGGCAGCTGTTTGCGCGTAAATATAAATCCTTATGGGTCGGTTTTCGATAAACCGCGTGTCCCAAAGTGCCATCACCCTTACGCTGTACCCGCACATCCCAAAATGGAAGGCATCCATATTTTTCGATTTCCATCGTGAACTGAATTTGTCTGTGGATGGTCAGATGATCTAAAAATCCTTTTAACTTGTCTCCACCGTGGGGCTACACTACAAACGTGTCGCCAACATACCTCCAAAACACTGTGGGCTTCAAGCTTGCGGATTCCAGCGCCTTCTCCTCGAAGTCCCCCATAAAAAAAGTTGTCCACCAAAGGCGACAAAGGACTACCGATGGCGACACCGTCAGTCTGTTCATAAAATTCGTTACTGAATAAAAAATAGGTCGAGGTCGAACATGTTCAAACAAAGCTTAAATGTCTTTATCGAAACTTTTTCCGATGAGGAACAATGATTCCGAAAGAGGAACTTTTGTAAACAACGACACCACATCGAAACTGACTAACATATCAGAGTTGCTCAGTTTGAGCGATTTCAGTTTGCCAGTGAAGTCCACAGGGTTACGTATACGATGAGCACATTTTCGCACCAGAGGCCTTAATAACGATGCTAAGTGTTTGGCACAATCATAGGTTGGAGAGCCGATGTTACTCACTGTCGGACGTAGAGGAACACCATTCTTGTGGATCTTTGGAAATCCATAAAGCCTTGGAGGCACCGCACCATATGGTTTCAATCTTCGCACAACTTCTGGTGGAAGGGGGGCAGGCGTTCAGAAGTCTTCATAACCACCTGGTTGGTGGGGTCTTTACTGATCTTCCGGAATGCGCTGTCACTCAGTAAACTGCTCATTTTATGATAACAATCGTCACGAGACGTTAAAACAGTGGCATTACCCTTATCAGCTGGACGAACCACCGTCTCGGTATCCTGGCGAAGTTTACGTAGTGCAGCCCTCTCGGCCACAGATATGTTACTCCTTTGTGGGTGAGCCTTCACAACAGCTCGACAAGTTTCGCTTCTTATTTCTTCTGCTGAGTCTGTAGAAAGAGGACAAACAGTTTCTTCAACGGCACTGATGAAAGCTGGTATTGGTAAAACCTTCGGCGTGGGTGCAAAGTTCAATCCTTTAGCTAAAACCATCATCGTAGCGCCGTCCAAATCTTTATACGTCATTAATATGAGCTGTTTTGGAAGCCAGCTCGCCAAAGATATGCGGCGACCAGAGACTCCGATCTCGATATTGACATTGCGGCGAGTACTGAGAAGGTGGGTGGTTTCAAAAAACAAAAAACATGATTTTACCTGCTAGCGACATGGTCTTGAACTTTTGTGGCGTCTGTGATCCTTTGTGGCTATATTGATGCTCTCTTGTTTTCAGGGTCAAAACGTTGATCGCAGCTTTCATCACCTGTCGCATTGCTGTTAAGGAACCAATACCCTTCATGCTCGAGCTGCAAAAGTAATAGTTGTCAGATGTCCAATCTCCTCTGCTTCATGTCAGGAGTAAGCATTCGTCGTAGGCAATACTTTCCAGCACGCTTATATATTGTAAACAGTGAAGGTCGCATATATTCACCAAGGCATTAAGCGGAACTGTATCGAATGCCTACGGGTCGTCAACGATGACGGAACCATCCCAGGTGCCCTCTTCATATCGTAAACGTACATATTTCTGTTTGTGGAAACTGTGCTGATTCAGAAAGAGCAGACATTGTACTCCCCATAAAATTTCACAGTACATGAAGTCTATGGAGTTCGAGACACTTAACGTGTTGTAAACGTGCAAAGTTCGTTAAATCGACTTGCTGCGAAGCTATGCTTTCGTGCACGACTCCTTCGTTTCATTTAGCGACTGAGCACACGACGCAATGTCCCGTCCGCCAAACGCATAAAGTGCAAGAAGTGGGACGCTGGAGAGTACCCCCCACCCCCACTGCAGGCACCACCCGACGGCCCCACCCCCGCCACTCCCACTCACCCCTGCTATGGCCTCATCCTCCCCCCCCCTCCCACCCCCGCCCCCCCCCCTCCCTAGTAACAGTAAACTCTGCTCTTTACGCGCCGGCCGACTGCTTAAAAACCGCTGCGCGTAATCTCCGCCAATTTCTCGCGCCGTCGCAGAGTCGTAATGTCTGCGTCCCCATCTCCAGAGATCTGCGACTCTGGCATCGTAACTTATTAAGCCCGCAGTCCTCTCTGTAGAAGCCGTAAAACTGGTCGTAAGTCCTTTGTTATTGCATTCTTCACTACACTCCCAAGGACGTACGGCACCGTCCGTCTAAAGCGATCCACCGCGAACGTGTGCTTGCGGGATGATATGTAAGTACCGCAGGTAAGGAGCGAAACGCGTACGGCAGCGCAAGATAATTGTCACGTCCACCAAGCTATTGTTCATAGCTTATGGCAGCCACGGACGCCAGCTTTAAGACTTGCTGAATGAACTTTGTGAAAAACTGCTGTGACTGGCAGCATCTTTTAAACGTGCATGCAAGTAACTAAATGCAGATACACGGACCAAACACAATATGACCACCACCATGTTCATTGTCAATGTCCAATAATCAAAAATGGTTCAAATGGCTCTGAGCACCATGGGACTTAACTTCTGAGGTCATCAGTCCCCTAGAACTTAGAGCTACTTAAACCTAACTAACCTAAGGACAACACACACATCCATGCCCGAGGCAGGATCCGAACCTGCGACCGTAGCGGTCTCGCGGTTCCAGGCTGTAGCACCTAGAACGTCTCGGCCACCCCGGCCGGCTATTCACGTATTGACGGAATCAAATTTCTTTAACTGTGCTGAAGTAAGAATTATTGAATTAATTCAACTAGGCATTGGAAGGCCTTCACAAGTATTTTCTGACAACTGAGCTGGCTAATGTTCTATACATTTAGTAAATGTTGACATCTATCTTCAGGGAAAACGTTTCAACAAATTCTGTCCTGAGTAATTTTGTTAGTCTGTTTGTGTAAATATCCCGATCAACAATTGTGTTAATTCACGGTCTGGCACCTTACCACTCCAAGCTACGTGCACCCCGTCAAGATTTTCGTCCGTTCAGTCATTTTTCGATCCGAAAATACAATAGGGACTGGTTCCTGAGATTATTTTATTTCTGCCTTTGGTATGACACTTGCATTATTCGACTAACCGTCTATCTGAAGTTCGTTTGTAGCTATTGTCACTGTATAAAGAAAAAATGTTCCGTTACTTTTAGGTTGGATGCCAAAACCAATCTAGAGTCGTCATGTTTGAAGGAATATACGTAAAATCCTGCCTGTCGAGCGACATTTATGATTAAACGAGAAAAGGTTGTGAATTGTTTCTAACCCAAACTGTCACCTCTGTAAGCTGTTGCATAAAGGATATACACAACACTTTGCATGTAAGTGCGACACGTCAGCAGGAGCTACTAAAAGGCAGAGGTTGCCATCGAATCACAATCCAGAAATGAGTATCTAAATGCCATGTTAAATATATTGCTATTGTTATAAACATACATCATTTACAGGTGCCTCAGGGGATCACACGCAAAACTCCTAATCATTCAAGATTCATACGTCAACTACTATGTAAATCACTTAAGACAGGTGCAGTCTCGCATAGCTACCAATAATCGTAAATGGCATTCGAATCTAATCTCTTCTTTAAAAATTAACCGTGCCGCGTAAGTATGGTTGACGGTAAGCCACATCGCCGAACGAGCAAAATATTGGATGTGCCACATCTCACCAGCCTGGAACATCGCGTAAACGTAATTATCTCTCTGCGCAGCTGCATCTTTCGAGATCTCAGCAACAAGTGTGTATCTCAAGATCCCAGCAACAAGTGTCGTGTCGAAACTTCATCTCCAAACTGACTCAGACAGCTAGTGGTTGCATAGGCAGTACCACCTCCCTCCACCGTGGGCAGCCTTTATTATTAGTTTTCATATCAACTGGGGGTTGTACAATATAAAGTCTCGCCAGACGACATATTGGATTATAGACCTTCTTGACCTATTTGTAATGAAGTTAACTACCGTTTTTATAGAAAAAGAGAACATCCACAATTCAAGTGCTGGGCTGTGGTTTGTCTGTTTCGTGTTTAGGCGGTTAACAGCATAATTTTAGCGACAAGGGAGCAGCCTCCGTCCTCCGCAATTACGACTGTCTCCACGGGGCGTCGGCCCTTTGTAGGCGTAGGCGTTTCGGTGCTATTGTCCCCTCTCAGGATAGCTGTACCGCGTGAGTCTGCAGCAGACTAATAGATGCACATGCGGGGAAGAAGGTTCCCGTGAACATACCGTCTTCTTCTGCGGACAACGCACGAACATAAGACACACAGTACATATAAATCGCCTGAACACACAAACCGTTAGCGTCATTAGCTTATTACTTTTACCACGAGTACCCTTTCTTTAGTAACTTTGAGCCAAGCACAAAATCAGTTACCTCTCTATTGTATATCGTAAATAGTTTAGCAGGCTGGACATGGAGGTCTTAGTCTTAGTTTCTAGCTTTAACGTACTCTAATCTCTTCTAGTTAAGTTAGTTTTTAGGATGGTAGATGTTAAAGGCATGGTGAGCGACGGCCAGCGTCTTGAGGGTCATTCCAAGACCCGGGCCGCCGCCCACAAACAGGTGACGGGCAATATTATACCTATCTCTTCTCTATTCAGTTCTCTCCCTTCCTTCTTTCTAAATATTTAATTTCGTTTTGTTTATTAATATCTTACTTGATTTTGTATTATTTATAAGTTTTTCTAATGCTGCACACAAAAAAAAGATATCAAATGGATGTAAACAAATAGAGCCCGCCTCCACGTGGCGGGACACGGGCAACGGTGTGAGTGGGGACGGGAGCCGGTGTGGTGTCACTCTCAGTCACTCCGGACCCCGGACCCAGTCACAGCGGCTAAGTGGCAACATACGACCCACCATAAGAAATTAGACGGTGGGCCATAAAATATAAGCGGCTAGTGAAAAAAAAAGTGTGAAGTGAAAGCTTTCACCTGGCAGTACAAGCGGCTGTGGCGGGTTTTTCCTCCCATGACATGAACTGGGAGTTTCTCTTCAGTAAAAGGGTTTCTTACATTACACTATCTGCTCAATGGGTAGTTTACATAATTATAACCAGTGACGGCTGGTTATTATGCAGTAAAAGTATGCCATTTCTCTTCAAATGTGAGCCGGAAATCGGACTAAAACTACGCCATTTCTGTTCGAACATGTGCTGGTATGCGAATAAAATAGATTATAACAGATGTTGTAGCGCTCTCCCGGTGGTAACTGGAAACCAAGGTCGAGTGCTGAAATGGTCAGTCACGCTACACTCACCAAGGGACGGAGTCGTCTGCTTTCAACTGCGCCTGCTCTGATGTGACACCATCCCTTCCGACACTATGAATGCGACATTGCTCACAGCACCAGGTCAGTATTTTTCGTTGAAAGTGCGCGTGACGTATTGTGCAAGCGTAACAGTACGAGGGCTTTTTTCAGAAGTAGTTGATCTAACAGAGCTGTGGCCAAGTGGTACCAATTCTGCTTTGGGCGTCGAGTGAGTAGGTTGTGCTCACTTCCGCCTGCACCGCCGCACCGCGTGTCTCGAACTTAGGTTTACTCAGTCTTGAGCGTGTATCAGCCTGTATCGAGTCGATCTTGCCTAGTGAAGTTTGTTGTTGGTTTGATCTCTGGCGGCGGCGTTCTCTACCCGAGCCAAATAGTCTGTCGAATTTGCCAAGAATATAAAATTTTAGAAAGCATTCTGCAATTGGAGCACAGCGATCGGTATAAAATGCTAAAAATCAAATAAAAACAGTCTCGATCGCGTTTTCAGATTTCTTTATTTGTCAGCAACCGGTTTCTGCCATTTCCTCAGATCATGTTCAGGCTTTTCCCCGCCATTGTGGCTGATGGTGGCGCCAGATGGAGCGAGATCCGTAGAAGTACGTTGTCGGCTACAACCGTACTTCTGACCCCGCAGGTAATTAGCTGTAAATAATAACCTGTAACTATAACCCTGCAGTCAAATAATCTATACATTGGCTAGAATTGCGAGTTAATAAAATACACAGAAATATAAAATAAAAGAATTTAATAAAAATGGATTCCATCGTAACGTCTCTAATTGATGACTCCAGTTAATGCAGACGACAGAGGATTATGTCGAATAATATTTATTCAAGAGAGGACATATCAAGTGAACGGAAAGTGATCCCACGATACAAAGTTTAAACACACACGAAAAGTATACTTACCAAATGCAATAAAGTTAGAGAGCATTACGAGAATGCTAGTAAAATCACAAAACTAAATAGTCATCAAATATATATGATAAACTAAGTCCGTTTCGCAATCACAACACATGAAATATTCGCCATCTCAAAACCCTTGGGGGTTCAATATGATGTTTCACAAGTTAACACACATAATACAAAGAATAGTTCATACTCTGTCTATCCTCAGATCCTTAATACGAGCTGAAAAATAGTCCTACCATGGAGCAGATTCGGACCTCTCGAAATATAATGTCCCTGAAGAAGCATGATAGCAGTCGTTCACCGTCCTGAATCGAACAAAAAAAATGTTCAAATGTGTGTGAAATCTTATGGGACTTAACTGCTAACGTCATCAGTCCCTAAGCTTACACACTACTTAATCTAAATTATCCTAAGGACAAACACACACACCCATGCCCGAGGGAGGACTCGAACCTCCGCCGGGACCAGCTGCACAGCCCATGACTGCAGCGCCTGAATCAAACACCTGCACAATCAAATTACGCCCGTTACCATAGGTAGGTCTGCCTTCCTCCAGCACTCTGCATCGAATGTCCAGAATCGCTCCCTTGAGCGCTTCACCCGAAAAGTCCCAGTCTCCATTTGACTCCCGTAGAGTTCCACTACTGTCAGCTTTGCCATTGGCTGAAGGCCACCCCACCAAAAATACATCTTTCTTATGTGCTACAGACATCAATGACTCAACTTTAACAGCTTCCTGGATTAAACTAATATATTACAATTATATTTAAATAAAGAAACGTCATAAAAGTTCGGTTACACTCAGACGATTTACAGTAAATGGGATTAACAGTTGGTTCATAAATATTTAAGCAAACATTCTTGCGTATGTACGCTCAGGATAAATGACAACTAACTAAACTAAACTCCGTCCGCACAGGCCTCGAAAGACCCTAACGGTACTGACCGGCCGCCATGCCATCCTCATCCTATAGGCGTCACCGGATGCGGATGTGGAGGGTCACGTGGTCATCGCACCACTCTACCGGCCGTTGTCAGTTTTCGTGACCGCAGCAGCTACCTCTCAATCAAGTAGCTGCTCAGTTTTGCCTCACAAGGGCTGTGTCGACCCTGCTTGCCAACAGCGCTCGGCAGACCGAACGGTCACCCACGTAAGTGCTAGCCAAGCCCGACAGCGCTTAACTTCGGTGATCTGACAGGAACCGTTGGCGGATCAGTGGCAACAGATTGTGTAAATGACAACAGATTGTCCTTGAGTATTGTTTAAATAATTATTTATGCCTTCTTGACAGAAGTGCCTTCTGGTTCTCTTTTAAACTGTGGTGTCCGCTAACTGACCACTTTTAAATTAGTGCAGTTCTTTTAATTGCGCTTGCAATCAACATGTAAATAAAGTTACTTGGAAAATTGTAAACTGTTGCTTAAATAACTACACAAGTCTGACAATATGAGGTACTGAGGCTGTGTTAATTTACTGTGTATTTGTGGCGGATACGATGTTCTGACAAACATTTGCACAATGACACAGATATAAAAGACGTCGTAAATCAATAAATAAAATAGACACAGATACGTATCTTTCAGGGATAACAGCTACAGTGCAATGCTATCATATGAGATAATGTTTGTGAAGTCCCAAGAAGCGTTTAAATGATGTTAATTCAGAGGTTCATTGTGAAAATTTTTATTCGCTGTGAAATATTAGCTTCTGTACCCCTAAAGATAGGAAACACTGTTGTCAGTGCATTCGCCTCATTTTTCTGGGATTGCAGATGTATTCAGATTTTTTACCAAGCACCTGACTGTAGATTATTACAGACTCTGAGAGAACTGTAAGATGTCATCTTTCAATTTGTCTGAAAGCCCGCCATTGCTGGGAGCATAGCCGGCTCTCTTCAGTGAGTGACGCACCGTCCAAGTTCTCCCTACCAGGATTTTCCAGTTCCCTGTGACGCTGTTCGTCTCTGCACCTGGATGACTGGAAACAGTCAGCCAGCCAGGCTGACCACGTCGTGCCAGGTGTCCTCTGCCCGCTAGCGTTCGGCCGTGCAACAAATTCGCCTTACGTCGCAGTAATTCCAGGCGGCTGATCAGCTCGCTTGCATACGCGTAACGTTACAACTTACAAGATGCCTTGCAAGCAGACAGGATTCTCTGTTGGATTGGTACTCGAGTGATGTTCACATATCGTGATGATTTCGTTATTCCAGTCCTTGTGGCAAATGCGGCGACTGAGTGTATTCCGGTTTAGGATTTACCGGGTGATTGTAATCACAGTTAAACTTTCAAACCGCTTGTCAGATTGACGTCAAATTGCAACGGAATACTATCGGAGAAGGGGGAAGACGTATGGCAGAAGAAAAATAAATAGCTACAAAATGTAGCAATAGATGGCGCCGTAAATATCATAATTTAATAGTAGTCGACTACAAATGACGAATGAATCATACAAGAATGCCTAAGGTGTACGTTTGACGTTAAACAAACTGTACTACGCAGTGTGCATGGTTGAGACCGTTAGTTACGTAAGCCCTTCCACCACTGCATGGTCATATCACATCGGATGGGAAAAATCGGTTTTTCACTATCCCAAGGCCAGAAACCGCATATAAAGCATCACTCACATCGCTTTTTAGTCGTCCTGAGGCCAAAAACCGCATAAAAAGCATCAATCAAAGTCAAATCGGATTATTAATTTCCGTGTGCCTGGCGCAAAAGATGTTCAATATGCTGTCCACCGCTTTCTGCAACAAGTTGAAATCCGGAAACAACATGTTCCACGGTCTCGTTCCGAATGTGATGCGCAATGCGTGCCTCCAATGCAGTTAAGTTTGCAATCGGAGCAGTGAACACAATATCTCTCGGGCAGCCTCGCAGACGGAAGTCACACAGATTAAGATCAGGTGATCGGGACGGCCAGGCTGTAGGGAAATGGCGGCTGATAATTCCGAAATGGTGCTTCAGCAGCTGCTTAACTGGATTTTCAATGTGCGGAGGTGCGCCATCTTGCATAAGAATGATCCCACCCACACATCCACCCTTTCGGAGAGCTGGAGTGACGTGGTTGCGAAAAAGACACTTATAGCGCTTACCAGTGACAGTACAGGTAACAGGACCGGAAGCACCTGTCTCTTCGAAAAAATATAACCCTATGATAAATGATGACCTTTCCAGAATGAAGTGGTACTGGTTGACTTGCGTGTGGATTTTCCGTTGCCCGTATTCGACAATTCTGTGTATTGACATATTCTGTCAGATGGAAGTGGGCTTCGTCTGACCACAATATCTTCCACGGCCACTCATTGCCCACTTCCATGCGAGCAAGAAAGTCTAAATGAAAGGTTTCTCTTGCTTGCAGGTCAACAGAAAGCAACTCGTGCACATGGATAATTTTGAATGGATAGCAAAGTAGGATGTTTAGTAGGATTTTACGCACCGTGCTCACGGGTGTGTCCAACGTTCGGGCAATTCTCTGTGCACCACACGTTTGCACACCACCACTCGCCTCCTCCTGCATTGGTGTGCTCACTGCTTCCACCGTCGTCGAATCAATTCGTTTCCTCTGTCTACCAGGTTGCACACCAAAAGAACCCGTCTTTTCGAATTTCCGAATAATTTTCTCCAGCCTCACGGCAGTCAGCGGACCAACACCTTGTTTCGAACCCTTCACTGTCTGGAACTTCTGCAGAGCGACGTTTGCACAGTCATCATTCTTGTAACACAGCTGCATAAGCAGAGCGCGATCCTTCACTGACACAGCCTTGGTGAACGCCGCAGACGCGAAAGCAGGAAAAGCCTTTTTTTTTTCTTTATTGATTTTCAATTCCCCCCGAAGGGGGCGGGCCAGCAGCAGCTTACTACACTGCTCTACAGCCTACAGACTTTTTTTAAATAAAGGAAGAAGAGAGAAAGAAGGAAAAACAGGCGATAAAATGGCGATTTAAAGTGTAAAAGGGCGTAAAATGGCGGAAAGTGAAAACAGAAAGCAAAAGGGGTTGGCAATGTAGATAAAAGACACAGGAATCAGACAACTAACATAGTAGACACACAATTAAAAAACACGGCGACAGTCTGGTTTCTGTTCGCAAGTGATAAAAAGCACACCCAGCGACAGTATGATGGCTGTTCGCTACACTTCCCAAAAGACACAACACGGAGCACGCACTGGAAAAACACACTGTAAAACACTGCACGAAAAGGCGGCATGAAGATGGCACTCCCGATCCAAGGCAGATGGTGGGGGGGGGACCTGGAGTAGGGGGAAAAACAAGGAGGGAGGAGAGGAAAAAACGAAAAGGGGGGGAGGAACCAAGGAGGGAGAGGACTAATAAAGGGGGAGAAGGGCAGAAGCGAGAGGGAATGAGAGGAGGCAGAGGAGGGAAATGTAAAAGGACGCGGGGGAGAGAAGGGGGCAAAGAGAGGAGAGGTGGGGAAGAAAGAGCATGGAAGGGGGGGGGGAGAGGGAGCCCAGCAAAAGGACAGAGAAAAGGAGGGGGAGTGAGGATCAGAGTTGATAGGAGGGGTAAATGGAGGGAGAGAGGGCATCATCCAGGAGGGGGAGTTGATGGAAGCCACCTTGGGAAAGGAGATGGAGGGTGTAGAGATGGAGGGTAGGGGGGACACAACAGTGAAGACGTGGCATGGGGCGGGGATCAGAGAGGAGAGGAGCAACCAGGGGGTGAGGGGGTTCAACGGCGGGAGGTGTAGAGGATGCGGGTATGTTCGAGGAATAGGAGCAGATGGGGGAAAGGAATGAGATCATAGAGGATCCGCGTGGGGGACAGGAAAAGCCGTGCACCCGGCGTGTTTATACCGACTTCAGTGGCTCGTGCGCAAGACAGGTGTTTTCGTTTACTTATTCTGACACATACAGCGCCATCTGTTGATCAATTTTCACAGTTGTTTTTTCTTCTGCCATACGTTTTTCCCCATCCCCGATAATATTCCGTTGCAATTTGACGTCGTTCTCACCAATGGTGTTATTTCTACAGCGTTTTGAAAGTTTAACTTTAATCGTAATCACCATGTACATCTCCCACCCGAAGTGAACGATTCATTTCTTAAGGCGGCGTTGCTTCCTTTTGGAGTCGATCGGCATATCCAGCGGCTACCCTTGTAACAACAACGACGCTGTACAATTGTACATATAAGTAATTCTTTTCATCTGATTTCACGATAAACTTGTGTCATTGATTTTCTGATTTCATTTCTTTTTGTTTCATGCCATTATGTTAAGAAAACTGTAGATAAGTTTCAATGTGAATATTAATGTTTATGTCAAATGTCAAGTAATATTTTAATAGAATTGAAATGTAACAAATTTTGAAACTGTTGTAAGATGTTTAAAATTGGTACTGTGCGTCTGGTCCATACGTAGGCAATGTCTTAGCATATGTAGAATGCAAAACCTCGGGTGAACACCCGGTCTGTCAGGGAGCGGTAAGAGGTGGATGGCAGGCGAGCGCGGGAAAATGCACGCGGGCGCTGCACGGCACAACGGGCTCAGCAATAGTTGTTGGAGTTTGGCACTGGTTTGAGCAACACCTTCTGGAGCGAGGAGGCTCTCCTGGAAGCCTCGGGTATGCCGTTCCAACGCCCACACAGCATGGCAAAATTCCATAGGCACTAAATGGAAAAGTATTGCGACGATAAGAAGAATTAAAGTGCCGATACGTCAAGTGCCATAGCTGTGGTTGTATGTGTGCTCTGTGCCTCGTCATCTTGCCGCTCGCCAACCGCCACATCGACACTAGCAGGTTGAAACTTTTAGTACTGTATTCGTATGGATCAGAGCGTGAACTGTGTTTGTTTGGTGCAATAATAACCAAAATTTTACCAGAACTTTTCCATCATTTAACTATCCTCACAACTAACCTGGACAGGGTCCTTTCCAAACGTTGTGCAATCCGAGTGTCCCGAAATGAAAATTAAAAATTGAGTTAATAATAATTATTTGCAGAACTAGCTATATTATAATGGTGTTTAAAGAAATGTTTTGTTAATGAACCAGTAAATGAATAGCGAAGGTCTAACGAAGTCGAAAGATAACTTTAGTATTGATATAGTAATGAAGTTTATTATTTCGAGGCAGATTTAAAGGCATTTAAATGAGCAGTAAATAAGATGAAAAGAGTAGTAACTTACACACTGGAAATCTTGAATGAATAACAAATTCAGTTTTCATTTTTATTAAATACAGCGATCATAACAGTTTCAGGGTCCCCCCTTCGTTTATTTGAATTTTGAAGTGTTCTAAATTGGTTTGACCAGCAAAAGTTAAAGTCAATATAAAAGTCAAAATTTATCTGTGTTTTATCTTTATCAAAACTGACATACTGTGTGTGGCATGAAAGTACAATTTCTAGGGTAACCTACGCCAGATTTTAATCAGATTAATAGCCAGTATAAACTTTTGTAGTAAACATTATAGTGTAGTGCTATTTATTCATGATTTTCCATATCAGTACAGAACGTGAAACTATCAGTTCAATAGATTTTCTGGTTCAAAAATTCTACTATATTATGCAGTGTCCAACCTGTTGCTTTGCGTGAATATATACCAACTTGTAGAGGGAAGAAACTCAGTTAATGCCTAATTAGGCTGGCGATCGTGTTATTGTCACATCTTCTGGTTTGCTTTTGATCCATCCTGACACGTGATTGCATTTCGAACTTACTTGACGGATCATTGTTATTATAGAGTGGATTTAAGTCTGATTTGCCACCATTCAGGTACACGCAGTCGATATCTATGCGAAAATCCTTTCACATAAGGTGAATCCCGCTCACTTACCATAGCACAGACTTTAACGAGTACTGTGTCAGGGATTACACGCTGCCTGCGCAATTTCGCGTACATTAGTGGTATTCGAACCGTACATATGTGTGCTCAAAAGAATATTCCTTCACACCAGAATGTTTGTGGTTATCGGATTCATGTTACGTATTCAGCGCAAGAAAGAACCTGCTACCTTTGTAATGAAAGTGGCCATCTCAGACCCAATCTTCCGAATGGTGTAAGTGTCTCTGCAATCCGCTGTCAATACTTCTCCAGCTTTAGAGGACGTTGGGGAGTCGTTACCCCCACTCCGCGCTACTTTCCGCCGTTGCCAGCACGATCGGAGGCGCCCCTGCTGCCATTACGTCGCCGTCAGCGGTACCACAGTTTAAATGCCGGCGGACGCAGGATGATGAAGATTTTGAAGTCAGCCCTCTCCAATCTCGCCTCTCCGAAAAGGTGATGGTTGAGGGTGCTTCTGCCAATGGTGGTACTTTGAATACTGACGTTAACGGCGGTTCTTGTTTCTCCAAGGATGACGTGGCTGGTTCTGTTGGTGTTGAAATGAGCATTGCATCTGCGTGCACGTGTGTCCCGATGATAACCGGAGACATCGTCTGCTGTCTGTACCATTACCTCCTTTCCGCGTAATTGTTGTGGTGTTGAATTAATTTCAGTTATTCCGCTTACGTCGTTGCACATTGTTACGTTCGGTTTAAAATGTGCGCGCAGGTATGAGTCACACAACCTAAAGCGATAATACTGTAACGTTGTTGTTGTTGTGGTCTTCAGTCCTGAGACTGGTTTGATGCAGCTCTCCATGCTACTCTGTCCTGTGCAAGCTTCTTCATCCCCCAGTACCTACTGCAACCTACATCCTTCTGAATCTGCTTAGTGTATTCATCTCTTGGTCTCCCTCTACGATTTTTACCCTCCACGCTGCCCTCCAATGCTAAATTTGTGATCCCTTGATGCCTCAGAACATGTCCTACCAACCGATCCCTTCTTCTAGTCAAGTTGTGCCACAAACTTCTCTTCTCCCCAATCCTATTCAATACCTCCTCATTAGTTACGTGATCTACCCACCTTATCTTCAGCATTCTTCTGTAGCACCACATTTCGAAAGCTTCTATTCTTTTCTTGTCCAAACTAGTTATCGTCCATGTTTCACTTCCATACATGGCTACACTCCATACAAATACTTTCAGAAACGACTTCCTGACACTTAAATCTATACTCGATGTTAACAAATTTCTCTTCTTTCCTTGCCATTGCCAGTCTACATTTTATATCCTCTCTACTTCGACCATCATCAGTTATTTTACTCCCTAAATAGCAAAACTCCTTTACTACTTGAAGTGTCTCATTTCCTAATCTAATTCCCTCAGCTTCACCCGACTTAATTTGACTACATTCCATTATCCTCGTTTTGCTTTTGTTGATGTTCATCTTATATCCTCCTTTCAAGACACTGTCCATTCCGTTCAACTGCTCTTCCAAGTCCTTTGCTGTCTCTGACAGAATTACAATGTCATCGGCGAACCTCAAAGTTTTTACTTCTTGTCCATGAATTTTAATACCTACTCCGAATTTGTCTTTTGTTTCCTTTACTGCTTGCTCAGTATACAGATTGAATAACATCGGGGAGAGGCTACAACCCTGTCTCAGTCCTTTCCCAACCACTGCTTCCCTTTCATGCCCCTCGACTCTTATAACTGCCATCTGGTTTCTGTACAAATTGTAAATAGCCTTTCGCTCCCTGTATTTTACCCCTGCCATCTTCAGAATTTGGAAGACAGTATTCCAGTTAACATTGTCAAAAGGTTTCTCTAAGTCTACAAATGCTAGAAACGTAGGTTTGCCTTTCCTTAATCTTTCTTCTAAGATAAGTCGTAAGGTCAGTATTGCCTCACGTGTTCCAACATTTCTACGGAATCCAAACTGATCTTCCCCGAGGTCGGCTTCTACTAGTTTTTCCATTCGTCTGCCGGCCGCGGTGGTCTAGCGGTTCTAGGCGCTCAGTCCGGAGCCGCGCGACTGCTACGGTCGCAGGTTCGAATCCTGCCTTGGGCATGGATGTGTGTGATGTCCTTAGGTTAGTTAGGTTTAAGTAGTTCTAAGTTCGAGGGGACTGATGAACATAGATGTTAAGTCCCATAGTGCTCAGAGCCATTTGAACCATTTGAACCATTCCTCTGTAAAGAATTCGCGTTAGTATTTTGCAGCTGTGACTTATTAAACTGATAGTTCACATCTGTCAACACCTGCTTTTTTTGGGATTGGAATTATTATATTCTTCTTGAAGTCTGAGGGTATTTCTCCTGTCTCATACATCGTGCTCACCAGATGGTAGAGTTTTGTCATGACTGGCTCTCCCGAGGCCATCAGTAGTTCTAATGGAATGTTGTCTACTCCCGGGGCCTTGTTTCGACTCAGGTCTTTCAGTGCTCTGTCAAACTCTTCACGCAGTATCTTATCTCCCATTTCGTCTTCATCTACATCCTCTTCCATTTCCATAATATTGTCCTCAAGTACATCGCCCTTGTATAAACCCTCTATATACTCCTTCCACCTTTCTGCCTTCCCTTCTTTGCTTAGAACTGGGTTGCCATCTGAGCTCTTGATATTCATACAAGTGGTTCTCTTCTCTCCAAAGGTCTCTTTAATTTTCCTGTAGGCAGTATCTATCTTTCCTCTAGTGAGACAAGCCTCTACATCCTTACATTTGTCCTCTAGCCATCCCTGCTTAGCCATTTTGCACTTCCTGTCGATCTCATTTTTGAGACGTTTGTATTCCTTTTTGCCTGCTTCATTTACTGCATTTTTATATTTTCTCCTTTCATCAATTAAATTCAATATTTCTTCTGTTACCCAAGGATATCTATTAGCCCTCGTCTTTTTACCTACTTGATCGTCTGCTGCCTTCACTACTTCATCCCTCAGAGCTACCCATTCTTCTTCTACTGTATTTCTTTCCCCCATTCCTGTCAATTGTTCCCTTATGCTCTCCCTGAAACTCTCTACAACCTCTGGTTCTTTCAGTTAATCCAGGTCCCATCTCCTTAAATTCCCACCTTTTTGCAGTTTCTTCAGTTTCAATCTGCAGTTCATAACCAAATACTGTAACGTAGCAGTTCAAATTCTGCATATTGTTTCTGGGAACGTCACGTATATTTTGAACATGAGTAAATGCGCCTTAAATATACGTAGCGTGTCTTAATCTCAATATGCAGGCAAAAAGTTATTTATTATTAATGGAACTGTTACGCTGTCTTTCAATGAATGACAGCGTAACGTGACCTGCAGCTAACCCAGCGATAATGTAGACTATGAAATGATTTCTTTTCCCAGAGAATTAGTCTAATTTTACACAGAATGAAAGAATGGTCAGACACCTGCGTATTGTTAAAATAATTGCAAACAATTTCTTTAACTGTATCTCTTTAAGAATTGAGTTACCTTTTAAGCGATTGAATTAACTGAAAATATTTTATCATAGGTGAAGCCTCACCTAAGCCTTTCGGTGTTAAATCTCTGAATAAGTTTCGTAATCAAAAATATTACCTAACTTTAATATTGAAAACTAACTGTAAAAATTCATAAAAGCCCCTAAAATTATTTTCCTTTGCGAGTGAAGCTCGCAAACTGAAATATTTTTTAGTACACGTAATGGCGGACTCAACGCCACCGAGACAGTCGAAGCCAGATGTGCAATCGACAGGAATATTATTATTATCTTTAAATAAATTTCACTTGGAGGGAGAGGCATTTTTGAAAGGAAACAAGATACTTTCAATTAACAGTATATTGTAACCTAAAAGTACAGACAGCGAGTTACACATACATGGAACCACAGGCGGGAAAGAAGGAACAGACGAAAAACAGAGAACAAACAGAGGAGAGCAACATGGCTCTTGTGTATATATACATTACACGAAGATCCATGCTTCAATGAAACGTATTAAAATATAATATTCTTTACGGTTAAAGGAAAATACCTCCAATATTTGGCACAGAATATTATCAGACTAGACAAAATGACTTATAATATTACAGGCATTGTTTTCTCTTTTTACATTTCATTCATACCAGTTGAATAAATCGCGTGATACATTAGATAGGCTTCCATGTGACGTCACATGTTCTGCATTTACAGTGTTCAAGTGCAACACCACGCCTTCCTCACTCTGATACGGTGTAGCAACAGGTTACTACGGATCCTCCTCCGGGTAGTCAGATGATACAGGCAGCTTCAGACGCTGCACTGCCTGTGTCTTCTTTAACTGACGACATTCATCACTCCCGGTTGTGTTTCTCGCATTCCGCTGAGTGGAGTGGGGACGGCTGCCCCCCCCCCCCCCCCCACCCACCCAACCTGCAGCGGACGTTCATGAGCTCTCTACCCATCTGCGTCAAGAGACTGTTGTCACGCAGCGGTGTGAAACGACTTTTTCAACCTGAGCGTGCGGTGGCGCGCCGAATAAAACAGAGCAAGGATATGCCCCTTCCGGTAAAGAGGATTCAAATCCCGTACTTTCTTCATCTTCTGATGGTATTGGAGAGATCAGGACCCGATGCTTAAATTCTTTTCTAGTTCCCTTTTCATGCCTTACAAGTGTTAACTAACGCATACGTATACCTTTCATACCGTAAATGTGAACAGGATAAGATCGGCATTAGGGATTCCTGGATGACGACTTATTACTCACGACCCCGAAGTTGATGTGTTTTGCCTCTCTGGGTTTTTAATGTTGCACTGGGAAGTTCTACTGGCATCGCCGTGCCCTTTAGGGACGGTGTTCCATTGACGAACTTTGAAACGCTTGACGATGGTCGGTGTAAAGGGTGTAGCTGTTATGATCTCGCCTTAGTTAATACCGAAGCAAGGTACGAGTCATAGAGTGCTTAAAACGTCTTCCATACGTCGAACTGGCTACATATCTGGTCGATGACCACTGTGAGGCACTCCCTTGGTGACTGAGAGCTTAGACCTTGTCCTGGGCGTACTTACTATGGTATGATAAAGTACATAATTCAGTTGTGTTTCAATGAAAAAATAAATAAATAAATAAAACGCTCAATAAAAATGGACAGAAAAATTGTTTTCAACAATATTTTTCATTCGCCTGTCAGCTCATTTATTCGGAATTACTACTTAAATATGTTTCCGAGGTATATTAAAAGTCCATGCTATATCGACGATTCATAACTTTCATTTTGTTTCATGTACGTGTAATGTGCGTATCTTGCAACGTGTTTTCAGAGAGCGATCAATGGCTCTTGAAAATTTAATATTGTGTCGTCTGTAACTGATGTTCATCGTTTTGATGCAAAATCAGGCATACTACCTATCCACACAGGCAGCAATTCCACACGCTACAACACACGACGCTGTCTACATTTTAGTTCGAGTCAACATGGATTCTTTTTTCCTCGCTTGCTACTTTATCTGCCGTTTATTTTTTCTACGTATGAATATTTCGTCGATAAGGAACGGCATTACGATGACTGCGACTGTTGAAAATACAAGTAAAGCTGTTTCTGCGTCTTTCACTTGTTTGCCACTATGCGTTATGATGGTTCACGACATCATCATATTTATTTACATAGCTGGTATTGCTGAAGAGTAGAGATGTCTTTTCACAGTAGCAAACCGAGGACAGTATAGGTCATGTTGCGTCTTCTACCGACAATTTTTTTTTATTTAGGAAAGCCAAAAAGTGGTTCAAATGGCTCTGCGAACTATGGGACATAACGTGTATGGTCATCAGTTCCCTAGAACGCAGAACTACTTAAATCTAACTAACCTAAGGACATCACACACATCCATGCCCGAGGCAGGATTCGAACCTGCGACCGTAGCGGTCACGCGGTTCCAGACTGAAGCGCCGGCCGGCTAGGAAAGGCACGTTTGAGGTTAAGGAACAAGACTTTCTGACAGTGAATTGTACTTGCAGAGGCGGTAGAGTCGTAAAAAGTCTACATACTGCTGCCTGATGTAATCCTCTCCACCGTACATAATGTTTACACCGTCACTTTAAGGAATTTTTGCAAGTTACAAATTTTCTGGTTTATATCGGATAAAAAGATAAAAGATTAAACGTTTTGTACATAAATATGTATTTATCAATCTTTTGTCTATGTATCCAATGTAAACAAGTCTGTCTGTAACACCTTTGAAATGACCATGTAAATATAATGTACAGTGGAGAGGACGTACGTCAGCCAGCGGTATGCAGACTTTTTACGACTCTACCGTCCCCGTAAGCACGGCTCACAGTATAAAATTCGTGCTTTTAATCTCAAAAGGCCCATTTATGAGGAAACAATTTTTGCCATTAACAGAAATCGCAACTAACCACCAGCACCAGCTACGTAAATGAACAATTCCCCACCTGAAGTTGGTGTGAACCATCGAAATGCACAGTGGCAAAAGAAACCGGTGACTGTCGCAAAAATTGGTTTATTTATCTACGTTGCTTCGTTCTGAGACTTTGATCGCGTTTCGCTCTCGCAGATCTGTTATGATGCAGGCAGCAGTTCTTTCTTCCTTCCCGAGGTCTTCGGATCAAGTGAAGTCGCTTAGTGAATAAAATTGGAAAAGTGATGGTCGCATTACGATATATTAACACATACCTCCCATAATTTTCAAATGAAACTATCATCTGTTTGCGAACGATCTCCATTTGTGTCTGTGCGCCAGACTAAAAGATCTAATGGTAACTATAAATGCATTAGTGAAGAACTTCAAGCTGGTTATAAAAACTCTAACAAATTAAGACTGATGCTGTGCCTTAAGAAAAGATAAGCGGGCCTCATAATACCGCGTGATTGAAAAGTCAGTATAAATTTGAAAACTTAATAAACCACGGAATAATGTAGATAGAGAGGTAAAAATTGACACACATGCTTGGAATGACATTGGGTTTTATTAGAACAAAAAAAAAAAAACAAAGTTCACAAAATGTCCGACAGATGGTGCTGGACAGCAAAACGTCAGTGACTGCGCATGACAATCGTGTACAAAAGGAGCTGTAAAGAGAGAGAGAATCAGACACGCACGCACGCAGTTCACGCACACGCACGCAGTGCTGTTCGAGATGTCGTTGAGAGAGGATGCTTTACTTGCGAAGGGTGTGGCGGATCGCCGTCCGTTGGGGCCAGCTCAGGCGACTGAGTTGATCCCGGTGGCGGCCCCATCCGGCCCCCCACTTATGACGAACCGGCTTTCGACAACTGACGTTGACGGGTTTGACTCATCGGATTTTGACGCGCACCCTCGTGATTGAGTGTTCATTCTCATGAACAAACTCGCCCACGGGGGCCCCTACCCTGGTCGAGAGGACGACGAGGCGGCTATACTCGCCTTCTGCAACATTCAGAAGGCTGCCGCTCTACCGCACACGAGGCAGCATGTGTCGGGTGTGCCACCGAGAGCCCCGCCGGTCGCATCGCACGATTCTGCGGTCCCGGCGGTGGCGGCCTCGGCGGGAGTTGCGCCGCTGGCCTCGACCACTGAAGAGGTCGATGTGCCCACGGTTGCCCCCCTGGCCCCGGAGACACGAGAAGAGCCCGTGGCTGCGCTAGCTGCAGCTACCGAGATGGAGGACATGGACCTGCCCGACGCAAATCTGGCTGAGGCGATTGCCGAGTCGGAGCGCCGTGACACCGACCTTGACGCTCCCCGCGCGCCCAGAAAGCGCGGGCTGTGACGCATGACGACTCTGACACTCCCTCTCAGACATCTGAAGGAGCGAGGCCGCGGAAGAAGGCCACCAGGGCCTCCCGCACCTCCACCACAGAGTCTGGGCTGACTCTCGCGGGCTCCTCCCGGAGCACCGCCGCGCAGAAATCGACGAAGACCACGCGGCGGCCCACTCGTTCACCTGCTGCTTCCCGACAGCCGGACGAGGATGGTTTTGTCGCCCCGCCCCGGCGGCACACTGCCAGGGCCGCTGCGCTGCAGCTACCGACCCCGCTGCCGACCGCCAACACGTTTGCGGGCGTCAGCGACGATGCGATGGAGGCTGGCGCCGCGCCTCCGGCGCCGGCCCAAAAGAAGCCGCCGCCTATAGTCATCCAGTGGGCTGGCGAATACAAGGAGTTCCAGCAAAAACTGGACAGGGTGGCCACGTCCGCCACTGTCAAGAACGCTGGCCGTGACCTTTACAAGGTCACAGTGTCGACCAACGAGGAGTACCGCGCGGTGATGGACGCCATCTGCAAAGATGGCCTCCCGTGCTACACGCACCCCTCCGAGCCGCTCAAACTTCTGAAGGTGGTATTCCGCCACCTTCCCCTCAAGTTTGGTGCGGACTACCTTCGCGAGGAGCTCGAGGACATGGGCTTCGGCGTCCGGTCCACCGGACTAATGAAGTCTCCACGTACGCATCGCGACATGCCACTGTACCAGGTTGTCCTCGTTGACAACCTGGAAAATCGGAAGATTTTCCAGGTGCAGCGGGTCGGCCGTGTCAAGGTCGCAGTGGAACCTCTCCGGGCCAAAGGCAAGAGGGCCCAGTGCTTTTCCTGCCAAAGGCTCGACCATGTCTCCCGCTACTGCTCCATGTCGCCCCGCTGCGTTAAGTGCGCGGGCCAGCACGAGAGCAAGTCTTGCGGGCTTGCCAGGGAAGACAAACCGACGTGCTGCAATTGCGGCGGCACGCACGTTGCCAGCTACAGAGGCTGCTCGGCCTTCAAAAGGGGCCGAAATCAACCGAGGGGAGGGACCCCTCCTTCTCGTAAGGTGCACCCGTCCACCAGCTTTGCTGCCGCCGCCAAGGGAGGACCATCAGGTTCCGCCACCCGAAGTTCGGCGCAGGTGGAGCGTGAGACGCGGCCACCGACCGCGCCGTCCACGGCTTCGCCCGTGGGGGTGGCAACTCCCGCGCCCACGCAGGGCGCGCGGGCTGCCGCCCCGCGCCGGCGTCGCCGGCGTGCGGGCCGGGCCACCCCTGCCGCTGCACGACGGACTGCCGAAGACACTCTGCCGCCGCAGAGGACGGCGCCTCGTGCTGCGCCGCGACCGGCTGCCGATGCTCCGCGGCAGTCGCCTAGTACGGAGCGGCCGCAACCGGCCGCCCCAGTGGCGGAGGCCGCCCCAGCGGCCCCCACCGCCCCCATGGCCACCGACGCAGCTGAGCTCCGATCGCTCTTGCGGTCGTCGAGCCAGCTGCTCGAGCAGCTCCCGGTGCTCGTCACCGCGGTCACGTCGGCCCTTCAGGCCGGCGTTGCAACTCCGCCGCGCCATGGATAATCGTCATATCCATGGCCTCACCGTTTGCGCCTTCAACGCAAACAGCTTGGTCCGCCAACAAGGGGAATTCAGGGAGTTCTTGCGCGACGAGGCAATTGACATCTGCCTCGTGTGCGAGACCTTCCTGAAGCCGGGACTACACGTGAGGGTGGCCAACTATCGGTGCTACCGCACCGACAGGCTGACCCACGGCGGAGGGACGGCCATCTACATCAAGGCGTCCCTCAAACATCACGAAGTCCAGCTTCCGCCCCTCGCTGCAGTGGAGGCCACTGGGGTGGCTGTCACCACGACGGCGGGGGTCATCACCTTGGTTGCGGCCTACAGGCCGCCGAGAGGACTGCTTCAGGAGGCTGACGTCGACGCCCTGCTGGCACTGCGCGGGAAAGTCTTCATTGCGGGTGACTTGAACGCCAAGCACCCGCAGTGGAACTCCCGCATCACTAACGCCAGCGGCCGCCGCCTCCTTCGCGTCACGCAACGGCATGGCGCGATAGTACTGGGGCCTTATGAGCACATCGTCTTCCCCCATCGCGGCCAGTCTGACGTGCTCGACATCGCCGTGCTCAAAGGTGTTGGGCACTTCACGTCCGCCACCGTTAGATGTGCCATGTCGTCCGATCACCTCCCGGTGGTCTTCGACATGGACGTCATCGGTGCATCTATGCTGTCCGATCGCCACACCTTCCGAGGCATCGACGAGGCGCGCTTTCGTGTCGAGGTCCTCGACCGCCTCGAGGGCGCGCCCGATCCCGCTGTGCAAGGGGCTGACGAAGCGTTGGCCTTCTTCACGCGGCACACACTGGCTGCAGCGGAGGCGGCCACCCCCAGGCGGCCAGGACGGCCGCAAGAGATGTCGCGCCAACTCCCGCCCCACATCCTCGAGGCGATCACCAACAAGAATCGCCTCTTTCGGGAGTGGCAGCTCACACGGCTGCCTGCCACGAAGCGCCGCCTCAACAGGGCGCGGCGCGAGATTCGGGCCGCCATCAACGACCATCGTCATCGGGACTGGGCGGGTCTTGTGGCCACACTTACAACGACGGACGGCAGCGCTTGGCGGACCGCCAAGCGTTTCCTTCGTCGTCGTCAGCGAGTCCCGCCTCTCCATGCGGGTGCGAACGTTGTCTGCGAGCCCGATGCGAAAGCAGGCATCCTCGCGGACTCGTTCGCAGAGAACTTTCAACCTGCTGATGGCGTGGTCGATCCCGATCACGTCCGTCTGGTGGCAGAGCGCCTGCCGGTTTTTCTCGCTGCGCGACAGGAAGACGACGTGATCGAGCCAATCACAGCCGAGGAAGTGGACCTGCAGCTCCGTCGGCTCAACCCGAAGAAGGCGGGTGGCACAGATGGTGTCACCAACTGCCTGTTGCGGATGCTTCCGCCGGAGGTACACCAATCTCTGGCGGACATCTTTAACCGCATCCTCCGCTCTGGGACCTTCCCTTCCGCGTGGAAACACGCGGAAGTGGTTGCCATCCCCAAGAGCGGCAAGGATCCCCGTCAGGCCGCGAACTATCGGCCGATCAGTCTGCTCCCGTCCCTCTCAAAAGTGTTTGAGAGGTTGTACGCGGAGCGGCTGCTGCGCCACGTGACGGAACAGCAACTTATTCCCGAGGAGCAGTTTGGGTTCCGGAGCGGCCACTCTACCACGCAGCAGCTGTTGCGCCTCGTAAAGCTGGCGATGCGAGCGCTGGAGACGCGGGAGTACCTAGGGGCGGTGCTTCTCGACGTCTCCGAGGCCTTCGACTGCGTGTGGCACGACGGCCTCGTGTACAAACTTTTTGCGCACGGGGTACCGACGTCGCACGTGGTCCTCCTGCGCTCGTATCTCTCGGGACGCACTTTCCACGTCCGAGCAGATGGAGGCACTTCCACCGACCGGCCGATTCGAGCGGGGGTGCCGCAGGGGTCGGTCCTCGGCCCCCTGCTGTACTCCCTGTACACCGCCGACGCCCCGCGGGTGGCACGCGTGGAGCTGGCACTTTATGCCGACGACACGGCGTTGTTCACCCGCAGCATGAACGCGGCCGAGATGCGCCGTCGCCTCCAGCTCGGATGTGACGTCCTGGGCGCCTGGTCCACGAAATGGCGCTTGAAGTTCACCGCTGCGAAGAGTCAGGCTGTCATCTTCAGCAGAAAGAGGCTGCCACCGGACCTACCGCCGGTCACGATCATGGGGGGCCCCATCCCCTGGTCGCGGACCGGCAACTACCTCGGGGTGACGTTGGACAGACACCTGACGTGGCTGCCACACATCCGTGACGTCCGAGGGCGGGCAGTGGGGCGCCTTCGTGCGCTTTACCCACTGCTCAACCCTTCCTCGACTCTCCCCCCACGCCATGGCCTCACCATGTACCTGTCCCTTGTTCGGCCGGTACTGGAATACGCGGCTGTGGTGTGGGGTAACGCGGCCGCGACGCACATTGCGACGCTCCAACGACTGCAAAACAGGGCGCTGCGACTTGCGCTCCACAAGCCACCTCGCTATCCGACGAGGCTGCTCCATGAAGAAGCTGGGATCCCCTTCCTGCGGGATCGCTTCCGGCAAATCGCCAGGCAGTTCTACAGCAATGCTGAACGGTCTGGCAGCCGCTTGATTCGTGGTCTGGGCCGCCAGGTCCACCACAGGCCAACGACTCGTTGGCCAGACCTACTGCGAGAGTAATTATCTCTCGCCGCCCGATGTCGAAACAGAGGGCGTCACAATGAACGACGCCCAGTGAGGACAGCTCACCCTGTTAGGTCCACTGCACCCACTAAAGAGGTCCCCGCCGGAACAGCAGCTCCGCTGCTTAGACTGCCTTTACACCTGGCTTATGTAGCCAGAGTTTTAATGCGAGTGCGAGTGAGAGAATCAGATGCGCCAGCACTCGCAGCATGTTGACGTTACCTGAAAAGGCACTTTTAGTGAAGCTGAATTATCAGAATCGGGAATGTACTAGTTCAGCGTTACGATCCTATCGCCATACGACGGGGATTCCAACGGGTAAAGGTCCGTTGACAAATGCAGCTGTGGCGAGAATGATTTCGAAGTTCGAAGCCACGGGTTGTTTAGACGATAGACCCCGTAGTGGCCGACCGAGCACAAGGCGTAATGCTGCCGAGACAGTTTAGGAAGAAATGGAGACTGTAGCGGGTTCGTCTATGCACGGGTATGTCAGTGCTCGTGCAGTCGCACGTCGCACCGGCATTTCATACACTACTGTTTGGTTGGCACTGAGGCGTACCCTCCGATGCTATCCGTACAAAATCCATCGGCACCATGAACTGTTACCTGGCGATTTAGTGAAGCGGAGGGCATTTGCGGTGCGGGCGTTTCAAAAGATGGCGGAAGATGACGATTGGTTGAGTAACGTGTTGTGGACCGACGAAGCTCATTTCACGCTCCGAGGGTCTGTCAACGCCCACAACTGCAGAATTTGGGCTACCGAAAATCCTGGAACTGTCGTGGAAACTCCATTGCACGACGATAAAGTCACGGTATGGGTTGGATTTACCACATCTACCGTTATCGGCCCTTTTTTCTTCCCGGAAATGCGTGATTCTGGTTTTGTAACTGCTACCGTGACGGGTGGGAGGTATGCCGATATGTTACAGAATCGCTTCATCCCCAGCCTGGCTGATAAACACCTGCTGGAACGTACGATGTTTATGCGGTATGGCGCTCCACCCCATACTGCTAGACGCGTGAAAGATCTCTTGCTCGCGTCGTTTGGTGATGATCGTGTGCTCAGCTGCCACTTTCGTCATGCTTGGCCTCCCAGGTCCCCAGACCTCAGTCCGTGCGATTATTGGCTTTGGGGTAACCTGAATGAAGTCGCAAGTGTATCGTGATCGACCGACATCTATAGGGATGCTGAAAGACAACATCCGACTCTAATGCCTCACCATAACTCCGGACATGTTTTACAGTGCTGTTTACAACATTATTCCTCAACTACAGCTATTGTTGAGGAATGATGGTGGACATAATGAGCATTTCCTGTAAAGAACATCATATTTGCTTTGTCCTACTTTGTTATGCTAATTATTGCTATTCTGATCAGATGAAGCGCCATCTGTCCGAACTTCTTTGAACTTTTATATTTTTTTTGGTTCTAATAAACATCTATGTCATTCCAAGCATGTGTGTCAATTTGTACCTCTCTATCTACATTATTCCGTGATTTATTCAGATTTCAAATTTATACTGACTTTTTGACACCCGACTGATCGCTTCACATCAGCACGAATTGTCGTACGTATTGTTGAAGTTACTTTCACTTCCACATTTAGAAAGCTTGATGTAACACTGGAAGAACAATCAGGCATTCGTCACTTAATACTGAACGAAAAGAGAAAAATATTTTTACACTAAAGAGAGGTCAAAAGATGCATTGTTTTTGTATATTTCGTTTCTTGATTCAGCTTCTTTCGATTTTCCCAAAGTGTTAAAAAGCCCATTGTCAGCAGCAGAGCCAGTGTTATTTGCAGATGCTGTTAGCCTTTTTAATTAAGGACACAACGAATCTGATTTATTGCGAAAGGTATCTCTGACAGAGAACATAATTATTTTTCAACGCTCATAGTTGTTTTTTTAGTGAAACTAACAGCCTTTTCTGCTATGGCGTTTCAAACAACGCTCGAAGAAGGCTTTTAGGCTTTCACGACATAACACAAATGACAATGGCGTAAAACATCGTCCCTCCGTCAGAACAAGAGGCCTCACAAACGCCGGTCAAATGTAAGCAAAATAGTTACTGAGATACGCGTCGTATACTTACCTGTGCGCTTGAAGGCCACCAGTCTGTTCTCTGCTGTTGTAGGGAATGCACAACTTCATAGCGCAGGTATTCAGTTTCGCAACAAAAAAAATGTGCAGGGAAGCTCAGGCAAAATGATTGCAGGAAAAATGTGAAGAAAATGAAAACGAAATGATCACGGGAAGGACAGAACCAGCATACAGAAAAGTCAAAACAAGCTTCAGTTAAATTAAAAGCAGAGACGTCAACATTAAGAGTGCAGAAGGACAGGTGGAAAGATGATGAAGGCCTTTACTAGGTAGAGGATATGTCTGATGATGATGTGATATGGAGGATATAGTGATTCAGCACTAAATCAGAGGCTAACGGAGGTTTGGAAGGCCAGATCAAATAAAGCGGAAGGCATAAACTGCATACCGTTGGAATTTCTAAATTTATTGGGGGCAGTGGCAACCAAATGACTATCCAAGTTAGTTTGTAGAAAAAGAGACGCTTTAAAATATACTACCAGACTTTCGGAAAAATATCATCCGAACAATCGCAAAGATAGCAGGGGAAAGAAAGAGAAAACCTATCGTACAGTCATCTTGATATCTCATGCATCAAAGAAGCTGACAAGAATAATACACATAAGAATAGAAAAAACCTGAGGATCTGTTAGATGAATGTCAGTTTCGCTGAAGAAAGGTAAAGGCACCAGAGAGGCAATTCTGACGTTGCGTTTTATATCGGAGGCATGACTTTAGAACAATCAAAACGCATTCATAGGATTTGTCGGCAAAGAAAACGCGTTACACGAAGTACAGTAGTGCAAAATTTTCGACGTTACAATAAAAATGAGCGTTACCTATGGGGACCCACGGGTGACATACAAAATGTTCAGAAACAAAGAGGGAGCAATTAGTATGGAAGGTTAACAAAGAAGCGCCGTGTTTCAAAATAGTGAAAGACGGGGATACAATCTTTCACCACTGTTTTTCAATTTCTATACCAAAGAAGCAATTAACGAAATAAAAGAAAGGTTCAGGAGTTGGATTAATGTTCAGGTTGAAAGGATATCAATGATAAGATTCGTTGATGGCATTGGGACCCTCACTGAAAGTGGATAAGAATTACAGGACGTTTTGAATAGATTGAACAGGCTAAAGAGTACAGAGTATGGACTCAAGAAAGACGAAAGTAAAGAGGGGTAGCAGAAATGATATTGGAAAACATTTGTAACAAAATTGGTGACACAAAGTAGGTGAAGGTAAGGAAGTCAGCTACTTGGATCAAATTATAACTGACAGACAAAGCAATAATGACATAAAAAGCAGAATAACACAAGCGAAGATGGAATACCTGGACAAAAAAGCCCACTAGTATCAAACATCGGCCTTCATTAGAGGAATAAATTTATAAGAATGTTCGTTTGAAGCACAGCATTGTATGACAGAAATCATGGGCTGCAGGCAAACCAGAACAGTAAGAATTTGGTGCTGTAGCTGAAAATTTGGTGGACTGATAACATAAGATATGTGGAAGTACTCCATAAAATCTTCGAGGAAACAGAAAACCCTGAGAAGAAGGAGGATCGGGATGATAGGACATGCGTTGGTGCGTTCTCTGGTACTATAGGGAGCTATAGATGATAAAAACTGAAAGGGAAGACAAAAAATGGAATACGTCCAATAAAAAAGTGGGGAAGTAGTATGCAAATGCTACTCTGAAGTGAAGAAGTTGACGGTAGAGGAAATCGTGTGGACGGCATCGACAGGTGAAATAACTAATGAATAAAAAAACGACAGTCGTGTAACTCGAGAAGGTGTTCATTATGGTAAATGTCGACGAACTGTTAGAGTAACGGTGTTGTTGCATGCTAAAAGGTGACATGGTCGCGTCAAATCCTCACGCTCTGCCTTCGTAAAGAATTATTAATAGATTCCAAGAAATTAGAGGTATGGAGAATAAAATTGGCCAACGAAAAGAACAGGAAATGTAACTAATATACTAGCAGTGGTAATACAAGATCAACATTTGATTACAAAGCAGCTTGAATATGTAAGAGGGATCAGCCAAGGCAATGTTTTGCAGATACAATATTCCAACCTATTTGAGCCACTTCAAGTTTCGCCATATACAAGTTTTGCAGTAAGGATGTTCTACACCGATTTCTGTCTTCTGAGTGATGTTTACGAAAACTGCTGTGCGATGTGGCGTGGCCATGCAACATGTTGTTTACGAATGAAACATCATTTACAAGCCACGGGCAAATTAATCCTACCAAAATGCACTGATGATGAGTTCATAATTCACGGTGACAGAGAAAAGAATAAACGACCTTGGTCTGTGAATGGGTGGCGTTTTCAAGAATAGCTTCATTAGCCCCTGTTTCACTGGTGGGACTGTAAATAGCCGCAGGTAGACACAGTTCGTAACAGATATGACGCCTCAGCAATTGGAAGAAATCTCAGTGGATATAAGGCAATGCACGTCACACTAACATGACAGATATCCCTCCCATTAAACACAGACAACTGCAAAATTTAAAAATACAACATTTGTAGATCCTTAGAAATTAATTGGAATTATGATTATTACATGCATTACAGTAGCTGTCTTATTGCTTTGAAAATTGTCCGCTTGTTGTCAGTATATGGAGTTGTAAAAAGATTTAGCGTTGCTGTCATACTGTGCACTGCAGCAAGTGTCACCTATGATTTAGGGAAAGGACTAGTTTGATGTACTAGACTATGTCATGGACTGTTACGAGTGCGAAATGGCAAATTATAGTGCATCTGTGCTGTCCACCAGCAATTTTTCATTCCAATCGGTGATATTGTTTCCATCAACTGAAACACCAAGCATGTTCCTTTATTTATCTCAAGTGACAGTGTTTTAATTACTACGTAGCTTAAAGCTAACTTTTTACTGGATTATACGGAATTTAACGTATGTTCCAATTAACGTGTTTATGTTGAACGGAACTTGTGACTGCTAGTTTCATAAACTTATTCCAAATTAGGCTCGCGACCGGAAATTACTCTAAGTTATTGTTTTCCCAATTTCCATGATAGTTTCCTCGTTGTGATTTAACTGTTATTGTTGTTATTATTATTATTATTATTACCATAATTTAATTTATTAATAATTTCTTTATTATCAATTTAGAGTAGTGCTATCGTTTGGGGTGTAGTTGCATAGCGTCTCGAATGTGGTGTTTAAATTGGGGGACTAGGTTGCCTACATATCTAGCAGCCAACTAAAAGGCCCACATGGTCTTCAAAAACCATGAGAACAGCCAAGAGTAAACATAGACCAGTTTTACACTATCATATTTCTTTGTGAAAGCTGATACGCCAAATATTTATGTAAAAGAAACTTGATGGTGTAATACGGAACTTTGTTAAATCTCGGCTGTCGTCGAATAAATATGATCAAATCTAGAGCCTCGCCGTAGATTTGATCATGAAAGTCGTTCGTCTTCTGTTCACTGCAGTGTGAAATATAACAGCTTCGAGCGCTGGCGTCGGTACAGCTATTAAACGTCTCTGCAGTGTGTTCGTAAACATGGCTTCCATGTTGGAGTCTTCCTTCGACATGCTTTTTTTTTTTCTTTTTTCTTTTTAGTAAACTTGCTCCAACTAGGGTGCGGGGTGAGCAAGGGGCACATTGTACACTCCTGGAATTGGAAAAAAGAACACATTGACACCGGTGTGTCAGACCCACCATACTTGCTCCGGACACTGCGAGAGGGCTGTACAAGCAATGATCACACGCACGGCACAGCGGACACACCAGGAACCGCGGTGTTGGCCGTCGAATGGCGCTAGCTGCGCAGCATTTGTGCACCGCCGCCGTCAGTGTCAGCCAGTTTGCCGTGGCATACGGAGCTCCATCGCAGTCTTTAACACTGGTAGCATGCCGCGACAGCGTGGACGTGAACCGTATGTGCAGTTGACGGACTTTGAGCGAGGGCGTATAGTGGGCATGCGGGAGGCCGGGTGGACGTACCGCCGAATTGCTCAACACGTGGGGCGTGAGGTCTCCACAGTACATCGATGTTGTCGCCAGTGGTCGGCGGAAGGTGCACGTGCCCGTCGACCTGGGACCGGACCGCAGCGACGCACGGATGCACGCCAAGACCGTAGGATCCTACGCAGTGCCGTAGGGGACCGCACCGCCACTTCCCAGCAAATTAGGGAAACTGTTGCTCCTGGGGTATCGGCGAGGACCATTCGCAACCGTCTCCATGAAGCTGGGCTACGGTCCCGCACACCGTTAGGCCGTCTTCCGCTCACGCCCCAACATCGTGCAGCCCGCCTCCAGTGGTGTCGCGACAGGCGTGAATGGAGGGACGAATGGAGACGTGTCGTCTTCAGCGATGAGAGTCGCTTCTGCCTTGGTGCCAATGATGGTCGTATGCGTGTTTGGCGCCGTGCAGGTGAGCGCCACAATCAGGACTGCATACGACCGAGGCACACAGGGCCAACACCCGGCATCATGGTGTGGGGAGCGATCTCCTACACTGGCCGTACACCACTGGTGATCGTCGAGGGGACACTGAATAGTGCACGGTACATCCAAACCGTCATCGAACCCATCGTTCTACCATTCCTAGACCGGCAAGGGAACTTGCTGTTCCAACAGGACAATGCACGTCCGCTTGTATCCCGTGCCACCCAACGTGCTCTAGAAGGTGTAAGTCAACTACCCTGGCCAGCAAGATCTCCGGATCTGTCCCCCATTGAGCATGTTTGGGACTGGATGAAGCGTCGTCTCACGCGGTCTGCACGTCCAGCACGAACGCTGGTCCAACTGAGGCGCCAGGTGGAAATGGCATGGCAAGCCGTTCCACAGGACTACATCCAGCATCTCTACGATCGTCTCCATGGGAGAATAGCAGCCTGCATTGCTGCGAAAGGTGGATATACACTGTACTAGTGCCGACATTGTGCATGCTCTGTTGCCTGTGTCTATGTGCCTGTGGTTCTGTCAGTGTGATCATGTGATGTATCTGACCCCAGGAATGTGTCAATAAAGTTTCCCCTTCCTGGGACAATGAATTCACGGTGTTCTTATTTCAATTTCCAGGAGTGTATGTTATCAATTGTGCGTTGATGGGCAGGTGGAATATGCTGCAGGCGACTTCATGTCCACAATCACCGCTACAGCCATCCACTTCTACACTCAGGGAGCTTTTCAGCAAGCCGGAATAGATAGTGTGGTCACACTCTAAAATTATAAATCCTTTCTTAGCTTTTCGTTCTACTTTGTCTATTTTTTTAACTCTGGATGCCACAAGCTACAGAGCGCTTCATCTGTTTCGTACTTTTTGTTAATTTTGTAGTTGTTGGAGCACTAATCCCATTAATTGAATTATTCAAAAATGAAAATAGTTCTTACTGTCCATATATTGTACGAAACACTTATTTACCTTTACATATTCCCTCTTCAGTGCTTTATAAACGCCTTCCCACATTTCTGAAATTATTTTGGTTAATGTGCAAATGTGATATTCAAGTGCTGTGTTGTAAACTGGAGTAGCTCCCTTATATATCAAGAAATCTCAGTGTCACAGTTTGCCTGTCTTCTACACGTATAGCATTTCGCAAGAGAGTATTCTGTTTTGTAATATGATAAGCCACTTTTGTGAGCAAATACTTAAATACACACTCATCCATTCGTAAGTAATTTATATATATGACTTGACGTCCTCCACTTGCAGCTCTCGTAAAAAATTTCGCTGAATGCTTTTACTATCTCAACATAATACTTATGGCTTCATCCAAGTATGTTTCCTTTTTTTCCGCCACTTTTCTTCTAAATACACACACAATGTAACCTCGGTACTAGCAACTCCAGCTAATAGTAACAAGTTCTTGTTCACCATCTTGAAATATGACGAAAAATATTACGACAGTGTAATACCCCTTTTAAGCGCCACGTCAAAGATCTTTGTCAAAGAAATTTGATCATATTTCTTTGTAAAAGAAATACGGTAATGTGATACTGGTCATACGACTCAGAGGAGGAGGATGTGGGGGTTCTGCACCACACTTAGGTGTCTTTCATGCGGCGCGGTTGACATGTTTGTGCAGTGGTAGGAAGGGAGGGATGAGAAGGTCCCGCAGTGGTTCAACAAGGAGCACATAACTGAGAAGCAAAGTTTAACTGCCACGTAGTCAAAAATACCTAATGAGTTTTGGTCCTATGCAAGTTATAAAATAAAGGTGTAAATATAAACTCTACTGTTATACTCTGGAGAGGATATGAAAAGTACTATTCATGCTTTCTGGCGATCTAACAAAAACTGTGTACCATCACCAAAAAAAAAGGTGGCAATTCAGGGTGTGCGAGAAGTCCCCGTATACCCTAGTATCCAATGCTAACTGGTCTGATTTGTTTCAGCACAAGTACTTACTTACATGTTAAGTGTATCATGCTAGTGTAAGCTGTCACAAGCACACCAGTCGGCAAAGAGGTTGCACGAGGATCGATAATAGGCGCTGAATCGAGAGCGCCAATCAGGAGAGAGGCCAGAGACAGACTCTCAAGCAACGCGCCGCCAACGCCCTCTCGACCGCCAGTATTTAGACCACCGCCGCGGACCAGAGGCCCCAGTCAGTCACAGATAGCCAGCCCACTCAGTTCCTTGCCACTGGAGTAGAGTATATAGTGGGACTTGTCCTTCACCACCAGTGAGGCTAACATGGATTATTACAGAAGAGCTTGTACCACAACGACTTGCTTAAAGATAAGTAGCTTTCTATTCTGGTTAATGAAGAACCCTGTTAATACATGACCGCAGTTGTGTTATAGAAAGAGGGTTCCAAACAATATCCTCTCCTTGCTTGCCAAGATATAAGACTCTACAGTGTCAACGACGACACAAAAGGTATGTTCTCCATCATGCTGTTAAATCGTTTCCATACGCCTCTATGCTCCTCCTGACATGTTTTTCAGCATGTCCATTGTTATGGTGCGAAATGCATCCGCAACAGCATTGCACACTTCTTCGTCTGTAGCATAACGGTGTGCAGACACGTGCGCCTTAATGACTCCCCACAGCGAGTTGTCGGATTTGGTGAGCTGAGGACTTCTTCAATTTCAACGGAGCTAGTATTGCTAATGAAGTACGATATAGCCACCGTTCTGGAAAGTGTTCATTTAGGAACTCGCGCACTGCAAGAGAGTAGTAAGAAGGCTCTCCGACATGCTACAACCATATCCGTTCTGTGAGGCCCCTTTTCCTCAAGTTGAGGTATTAACGATGTTTGTAATATGTGCAAATAATCTGCGCAATTTACAGTCCGTTCAAAGAAATACGGTCCAAGGAAATGTTGTGATGTCATCACTGCGCATATCATTTCGTGAGTCGCGTTCCCTTCTAATTCGACAGCATAATTATGATTTTTTTGGCCCAAAAGACAATATTTGTAGCACGTGAACTGCGATAAATGGCAAATTCATTTGAATATACAACCACGACACGGTTCACTGCATTTGAGAACTTAGTTTTACAAAGCACAGCATGCTAAAATGCGGTCATTCCGGTCAGGATGCGGTGATTCGTTTACGAACGTCGGTCGAAAAGGCCTGACCTGAAGGCCTTACTTCACGTGATCTCGAGTTTTTGTATATGATGTACCGAGCTGCGAAGCAAGTTTAAGTGTTGACTTCATAGGAGAAAGTTCAATCGAAGCAGAGACTTCGGTATATGTTCCTTCTCGACCCTTGTTCCTTCCACTCCGCGACCTGTCTTTAACACCACCAAAGCAAAAGCACGTCTTTCCCAATCCAGAAGTGAAACTCTTCACGGTGAAGCCCTCTGAAATCTTTCCTGGATGCTCCCATAATCTGTCTTATTGTCTGACCTACGTGTTGTCGTTCGTGCACCCACACGATTGTAATAAGCGCTCCTCAATAACATCACTACGACCGCTCACATCTGCCATGACTACAAATTAAAACTTGACTGCGAAAACATGAATTCCAGCAATTGATAAGAAGTAATATAGCTACCAACCTATGTAATACTTGACGCTAAACAGGGGTTACGAGGGTACGGGGATATCTCGCCCTCCCTGTAGATCATCAAGCATTACTTTATTGATTCACAATTGTAATATAGGCCTTCGAGCCGTTATGTTGCGGTAGTTAAACTGTTTTCTGTGTTTGGCCTCTTTACTTCTAGAATTTGTTGGAGCATTTCATTAACACTCCAGAATGGTTGAAATTACAATTGTGGATAAATAGAATAACACAATCAAAGCTGAAAACTTGATGCCACGTAACATTCGGTACGACTGTGAACCAAATCAAGATAGTAAATCATTGATAACTGAGATGGTGTGATACCTAACTTAAGGAAATAGATTAAATGTGTAGAGTATTTCAGGACGGAGTTTTTGATATGCAGTGTGCAACACAATACGTTATGGGGTGGGAGGAGGAAATATCCTTTAACTATTCTGACACTATCTAGAAGAAAGGAGGAAACAGGTCTGAACTTTAGTGTGTTACCAACGGTGTGGTTCAAATGGCTCTGAGCACTATGGGACTCAACTGCTGAGGTCATCAGTCCCCTAGAACTTAGAACTACTTAAACCTAACTAACCTAAGGACATCACAAACATCCATGCCCGAGGCAGGAATGGAACCTGCGACCGTAGCGGTCTTGCGGTTCCAGACTGCAGCGCCTTTAACCGCACGGCCACTTCGGCCGGCTTCCAACGGTGTGGGATGGCATATAATGTGGCAGGGAATCCATTCATCATCAGTTATCTGCTATATTAGCAGGTCCTTTGCCTCTCCATTTTCTGCGATCCATTGCTTCCTTCTTAAGGCTGCTGTATGTTGTACCGTCCACCATGTCATCCAGTATCTGGAATCTCTTCCTTCCTCGCTTCCTTTTCCCTTCTAAATAACCTTCTAAAACTGTTTTTATCAGTCCGTCATTCTTTCTTAATATATGTCCAATCCAATTTCTTTTTCTTCTCTTTATTACATCTAGTAACTGCCTTTTCTCTCCCACTCTTCTCAGTACCTCTTCATTTTTTACTCTGTCCATCCAACTTATTCTTTCCATCTTCCGCCATGGCCAGATCTCAAAAGCCTCCAGCCTTTCTCTGTCTTTTTTCCTCATAGTCCATGTTTCAGCGCCATATAGAAGAACACTCCATACAAGACATTTTATGAGTCTCTTTCTGAGTTCTCTGTCCATACCGCTGCAGAAGATTCTCCTTTTCTTATAAAACGCCTCTTTTGCCATTGCTATCCTTGTTTTAATTTCTGTGGTGCACTTCCAGTCGGTGTCTATCCTGCTTCCAAGATACTTAAAATTTTGCACCTGTTCTAGTGATTCTCCATTCAGCACAATTTTTATTTCCTTATTTCCTTCTATTGCCAATACTTTTGTTTTATTTGTGTTAATTTTCATTCCATATTTTTTTCCCTTAGTTGCAATGGTGTCCACCAAATCCTGTAATTCTTTTTCCCCTGTGGCTAGAAGGACCATGCCATCAGCAAATCTCAAGCACCCTACTCTTCCTCCTCCAATTTCTACTCCTTTGTCATCTAATGAGCATTGGTCAATCCATTACCTATCCTCAAACAGCAGGTATAAAACTGAAAGGGGTACGGTGTGCTTGGTGCACAGTACAGCGATCTTACTTCGTGGTGGTCACACGTGGTAGATCGGGACCTTGACAGGGAGTATACCTGCCCCCACTTTCAACTGTAGTCAGCCAGGCCACTTTCACACCCGAGTGCCCCACTCTTTCAATCTCCGGCAGGTGATGATAACGCTGCCTCAAGCGACTACGCAGCGTCTCCGTGTCATTCGGAGTGGTCGCTCTGCGTCTGATATTGTTCACGCCATTTATATAGCGTTCGAGGCCTCAAAACAATACCGAACACGAACAACACTAATGAACTATGGTGGTGGCTGTATCTGTCAAAGACAATTAAAATTTACACCGAAGCGGCAAAGAAACTGGTATAGGCAAGCGTATTCAAAAACAGAGATATGTAAACAGGCAGAATACGGCGCTGCGGTCGGCCACACCTATATAGCACAACAAGTGTCTGTCGCAGTTGTTAGATCGGTTACTGCTGCTACAATGACGGTTATCAAGATCTAAGTGAGTCTGAACGTGGTGTTATAATAGGCGCAAGGGCGATGGGACACACCATCTCCCACATAGCAATGAAGTGGGGATTGTCGCGTACGACCATATCACGAGTGTACCGTAAATATCAGAAATCCGGTAAAACATCACATCTCCAACATCACTGTGACCGGAAAAAGATCCTGCAAGAACGGGACCAAAGGCGACTGAAGATAATACTTCAGCGTGACATAAGTGCAGACCTTCCCACCATTGCCGCAGATTTCAGTGCTGGACCATCAAAAAGTGTCAGCGTGCGAAGCATTCAACGAAACATGATCGAGATGGGCTTTCGGAGCCGAAGGCCCACTCGTGTGCCCTTGATGACTGCACGACACAAACCTTTACGCCTTGCCTTGGGCCGTCAACACCGACATTGGGCTGCTGATGACTGGAAACATGTCTGATCGGACGAGTCTGATTTCAAATTGTATCGAGCGCATGGACGTGTACAAGTATGGAGACAGCCTCATGAATACATGGACTCTGCATGTCAGCAGGGGACTGTTGAAGCTGGTGGAGGCACTGTAATGGTGTGGGGCGTGCGCAGTTGGAGTGATATGGGACTCCTGACACGTCTAGATACGACTGTGACAGGTGACACGTACGTAAGCATCAAGTCTGATCACGTGCATCCATTCATGTCCATTGTGCGTTTCGACGCCTTGGGCAACTGCAGCAGGACAATGCGCCCCCCCCCCCCCCCCCCCCCCTACTTGACCAGAATTTCCACAGAGTGGCTCCAGGGATAATCTTCTGAGTTTAAACACTTCCGCTGCCCACCAAACGCCCCAGATATGAACATTATTGAGCTTATCTGGAATGCCTTAAAACGTGCTGTTCAGAAGAGATCCCCTCCGTACTCTTACGGATTTGTGGGTAGCCCTGCAGAATTCATGGTATCAGTTCCGTCCAGCACTACTTCAGACATTAGTCGAGTCCAGGCCACGTCGTGTTGCGGCACTTCTGCATACTCGCGGGGGCCCTGCACGATATCAGGTAGGTGTACCAGTTTCTTTTGCCCTTCAGTGTATAATACAATAGGGGGAATACTAGTGCTTTAATTTTAGCAAGTACACCCTAAGATACTCCCCCTTCGAGAGGAATTTCGATGATCCTGTTCGTGTGACTAATGGGAAGTTGATCGGGCTTCTGTAAGTACCCTGGGTAATCTGAATATTGAAAGGATGAAGAGTAATTTGAGCTGAAATCGGTGGAACAGTCTCTAGCGAAAATTACAGGTATGTGAAAAGTAAATACAGTAACCAGCCCAGTATGGACAAAATAATATTGACAAAATTTATAGTAATGTTATTCTGGTGTATAACAGCTGCTAAATTCTACCACACTTCAATAAGAAAACTCTTGTAATCACATATGAACGTACTATCACACTCTTTCAATAGAGACAGTTTTAATTTCTCTTAGTATCTGTTAATATTAATGTAACAAACTACGTAAGACCAACGTAACTAACCTTTTCGTCAAGGAGTTGCGGTGGGGCGTGTTAGAAAGGTGGCGTACTTGTTTGATCACTGTCTCTCGTCGTACGGTGAACTACCAAAGTTCCACCTACCTCAGTACGGCGTCTAATCGCCAGCTCGTTTCTCTGCATACTTAGATATCGTTCAGACGATGTTAAAAGCAGCGTTGAAGAAAAACACCATCAATACTTAGGTTTGCAAAGTCCGCGTAAACTCTGGTACCCAACTATCCTGTAATACCTTATAACAAATTTCGGGTGAAGAGCGACTGCTTCTTTTATCTTCTTTTAGGTTCAAAACAAACACTTGCCATCAGCTGGTATTTAACTAACGAATAATATCACTGTCCTCAGCTCACAGTTCAAGCAACTCAGTACACACGCAAGGCAGCCAGAGATGTACTTAAGTCTGACCCGAATTATTACGCGATCTACAGTCATTATTCTGCTACAATATACAAGTTCCACATTCGGTCCTTTTCGGTGGACTTCTATTAACAGAAATTACTCGCCAACTATTCCATAGATGGGTTTGAAACATGGCACGCGGAATTCGACAAAGGCCGAAAGTTCACAGGCATTCATCTATCCAACAGATCACTTCACAAAGCTCAGGTTTCCACAATCTGTCCGTAAATGTAACTGCTTCCACGTCAATACAATCCAGACTCTAGAAACCATTAACTTCTTCATTTTGCTCATAATGTAGACGGACACGACCAACATGACCTGCACGTCCGATAGCTAGCCATCGACTCACTCACTGCTGTTCCTTTCAGAGCCTTTAACTACTTGCAATGAGCGGGAAATGCTTAACTCTGATTGGTTTTTCAAATTGACCAGCCTATCAAAACAGTCCTTCGGGATCATTTTCACGCTAAAACTGTCCTACGCCAATCATTATGCACAGATGCATTCACGTCACTTCGTCAATCAAATCTTAATAAAATACTTAACAAAACCAAACGAAAAGAAAACTAATCTTGAAATGACTTTAGAAAATCATTACTCTGCAAATGGCTATTCTGGCTGCCTTCTTACAAAAGCAAGTTCAAAATCGCTCTGAGCACTATGCGACTTAACTTCTGAGGTCATCAGTCGCTTAGAACTTAGAACTAATTAAATCTAACTAACCCAAGGACTTCACACACATCCATGCCCGAGGCAGGATTAGAACCTGCGACCGTAGCAGTCGCTCGGCTCCAGACTGTAGCTCCTAGAACCGCACGCAAAAGCAAGTACCCTTGGACATACGTCATCAGCAAGGTAGGGAAATTACAGCTTTCATTGCTACTGCTTGCTTCACACTTTCCCATGACATAGTTATTTAATGTTTAACATCAGATAATATTGGATCTTTACGTATGTCTCACATATAAACTCTCACTCACTCTCATTTATTCACACAACAAAACAAACAGTTATTTAATAAAATACTAATCCTTTCCGAATTCTATGCTACGAAAATGAAAAATAGTGAACGTTTATAATTACAAAAAATCTAAATAAATTGTTCTGCCATTTAGTGAACTTCAGTAATAATTCCAAAGGATACTAAAAGACAAATTGCTATGAATCCTAACTGTTTGGGTTTTTGGTGTTTCAGGTAATTGTCTCTAGATCTGAAAGCATCTCAGCTATATAGTTTCCTTTTAATAACAAAGGGCTGTATATTGACTTTTAACAAAATTGAATAATATTTAACACAGTTTATTTAGATTCTTAGGGGCTTGAATATTCTGTCTCTCGAACTGACACAACTACCGCTTCCCAGGACTATGCTAGCGACAGGTGTGAATGAGTCACGCTAAGCTACAAGCGGCTGTCTCTATCACCGCCAACGGCTCCAAGGCTACGAGCCGTACTGCAAAGTAGTGCAATAAATGCTACTGCGTATTGACTCGCTACGTTACAGAGTGATAATATTTTTTTGCAGCATTCACTTAACTGGGGCAAACGTATACTGTAGCACATGGGGACCCTGAATCTTTACTGAAGATAAGTAGTGCTCTTCGATTAACTGCAGAGCACACAAGTTTTAGTTATGCATATTGCTATCTCTTGCATTTCACAGTTTAACGTTTGGACATGGGGGCGCTGAATCTGTTATTACTTTCGAATGTATATGAGTTCTTAAAGGGACCAAACTGCAGAGGTCATGCCGCGGTGGCCGTGCGGTTCTAGGCGCTCCAGTCCGGAGCCGCGCTGTTGCTACGGTCGCAGGTTCGAATCCTGCCTCGGGCATGGGTGTGTGTGATGTCCTTAGGTTAGTTAGGTTTAAGTAGTTCTAAGTTCTAGGGGACTGATGACCACAGCAGTTGAGTCCCATAGTGCTCAGAGCCATTTGAACCATTTTTTTGCAGAGGTCATCGGTCCCTAGACTTACACACTACTTAAATCAACTTAAAATAACTTACCCTAAGGGCAACACACACACCCATGCGCAAGGGAGGATTCGAACCTCCGGCGGGAGGGGCCGCGCAGTCAGTGACATGGCACCTCTAACCGCTCGATCACTCCGGATGGCAATATTACGTTCGTCCAAGCTTTTTTAAGTACCAGCACAAATAAACCTTAAGAGTAAATACATAAACTTCCAATAAACTTCCACAGATAATTTACTGATACAATGCTTATAGCACATGTAGGGACCCTTAAAACGTTCTACGTAGTAACTATCTTATCAATCAACACATTCGAGTCCCAGCGTTGGCACAAATGTTAGTTCATTGCTTCAGCTTCTATCCTTATCAAATTTAACAATTACATTGCAAAAACTTCAGCAAACAATGGTTCATGCGTGAAAGGAGAAAAACTAAACTATTACTTTGCATGAAGGTGTACGTGGAGATGATCTTTTTCTCGATTGTGTAAAGCAGCATGACGCAGTCATGGCTATTCATATAACGCGACTCATACGTTTACTTCTTGGCTGCGTAATTATAAATTTAGAGCATACCAATAAATGCCTAATTGTTGCTGCTAATAGCTATTTCCATTCCGGACATTTTAATAGACTTTTAGAATAACTTAAGCCTCAATGAAAATGTGATGTTCACGCTGCAAAGGCTAAAGACAGTCTGGTACTGATAAAATCACTTTGCGTGCTAACTTCACGCTTCTGCACCTTTTACTTTCGCACGTTAACGTTTCACGCATGGAGAGACTTACCGCTTTCTTTTCCTACCACTTATAGAACCACAGTCTCTATGCATGAACCACCTACATGAATTAACAATTGGATTTGCGACGTATATAACAGTTAGGGTATTGGTGTAGTTGCTCTTCTAAATAGCAGTCCATACGAGCGAACCAGTAGCTTCTTTACCTGTGGTTACTCGTACTTTATATACCGGTACTTGGGCTATGCTCGGCTCTGTTTAAAAAGGATAGCTCAATGTAGCCATAGGCTCGAATTGTACACGTCTGCTTTCTTGCCCCACAGCTAATTCGCTTCAAATAATTACCTGTAATTGTGACCCTGAATTCAAATAATCTATGTATTGGTTAGAATTGCGGTTTCATAAAATACATATAAATATAAATTAAAAGATAAATGAATATTTTTTAAAAATGGTTATATTCTAACGTCTGTAATTGATGTAGAGAATTATGTTGAATAATGTTTTGTTCAAGATGCGACTTATCAAATAAACAGCAAGTGGTTCTGAGACATTCAGTTAAAATACAGGCATAAAGTACCCTCATCAAATGAAGTAAAGTTACATTGACAGCATTACGAGAATAGCAGCAAAATCTTCAAACTAAATAGTGATTAAAATCAAGTCCATTTCGTGATCACAATGCACGAGGTATTCACCAGCTCCAATCAGTTCAGAGTTCAACATGATGATTCACTAACACACGCGATGCAACTCATACTCCGTCTGTTCTCAGTTCAGTAATACAAGCGGAGTTCGTTATAGTGCTACTCTGGAGCACATTCATATCTCTCGAAAAATGAAGTCCCTAGAGACATGAAAGTACGGCAGCGGCCTATCGCTGCCCATAATCCGTCGCTTGTATGACCGAACCACGCACGTTACTGCAGGCAGGTCTGCCTCCTTCAAGGACGTGACACCATGTGTCCAGAATCGCTCCTTTGAGCTCTTCACTCGAAGTCCCAATCTCCAGCTCACTCTCCTAGTGTTCCACTACTATCCACGTTTCCATTTCTAAGCCCATCCCCATCAAAAATACATCGTCCTTAAGCTCTACAGACATCATTTGATTCCAGTTAACCACTTCCCGGACTAAACTATTATATTTAAGTAAAGAAATGTCTTAAACATTGGGTTACATCAGATCATTAACAATATATATATATATATATATATATATATATATATATATATATATATCCCCCTCATGAACCATGGACCTTGCCGTTGGTGGGGAGGCTTGCGTGCCTCAGCGATACAGATAGCCGTACCGTAGGTGCAACCACAACGGAGGGGTATCTGTTGAGAGGCCAGACAAACGTGTGGTTCCTGAAGAGGGGCAGCAGCCTTTTCAGTAGTTGCAAGGGCAACAGTCTGGATGACTGACTGATCTGGCCTTGTAACATTAACCAAAACGGCCTTGCTGTGCTGGTACTGCGAACGGCTGAAAGCAAGGGGAAACTACAGCCGTAATTTTTCCCGAGGGCATGCAGCTTTACTGTATGATTACATGATGATGGCGTCCTCTTGGGTAAAATATTCCGGAGGTAAAATAGTCCCCCATTCGGATCTCCGGGCGGGGACTACTCAAGAGGATGTCGTTATCAGGAGAAAGAAAACTGGCGTTCTACGGATCGGAGCGTGGAATGTCAGATCCCTTAATCGGGCAGGTAGGTTAGAAAATTTAAAAAGGGAAATGGATAGGTTGAAGTTAGATATAGTGGGAATTAGTGAAGTTCGGTGGCAGGAGGAACAAGACTTCTGGTCAGGTGACTACAGGGTTATAAACACAAAATCAAATAGGGGTAATGCAGGAGTAGGTTTAATAATGAATAGGAAAATAGGAATGCGGGTAAGCTACTACAAACAGCATAGTGAACGCATTATTGTGGCCAAGATAGATACGAAGCCCACACCTACTACAGTAGTACAAGTTTATATGCCAACTAGCTCTGCAGATGACGAAGAAATTGAAGAAATGTATGATGAAATAAAAGAAATTATTCAGATTGTGAAGGGAGACGAAAATTTAATAGTCATGGGTGACTGGAATTCGAGTGTAGGAAAAGGGAGGGAAGGAAACATAGTAGGTGAATATGGATTGGGGGACAGAAATGAAAGAGGAAGCCGCCTGGTAGAATTTTGCACAGAGCACAACATAATCATAACTAACACTTGGTTTAAGAATCATGAAAGAAGGCTGTATACATGGAAGAACCCTGGAGATACTAAAAGGTATCAGATAGATTATATAATGGTAAGACAGAGATCTAGGAACCAGGTTCTAAATTGTAAGACATTTCCAGGGGCAGATGTGGACTCTGACCACAATCTATTGGTTATGACCTGTAGATTAAACTGAAGAAACTGCAAAAAGGTGGGAATTTAAGGAGATGGGACCTGGATAAACTAAAAGACCCAGAGGTTGTACAGAGATTCAGGGAGAGCATAAGGGAGCAATTGGCAGGAATGGGGGAAATGAATACAGTAGAAGAAGAATGGGTAGCTTTGAGGGATGAAGTAGTGAAGGCAGCAGAGGATCAAGTAGGTAAAAAGACGAGGGCTACTAGAAATCCTTGGGTAACAGAAGAAATATTGAATTTAATTGATGAAAGGAGAAAATATAAAAATGCAGTAAGTGAAACAGGCAAAAAGGAATACAAACGTCTCAAAAATGAGATCGACAGGAAGTGCAAAATGGCTAAGCAGGGATGGCTAGAGGACAAATGTAAGGATGTAGAGGCCTATCTCACTAGGGGTAAGATAGATACCGCCTACAGGAAAATTAAAGAGACCTTTGGAGATAAGAGAACAACTTGTATGAATATCAAGAGCTCAGATGGAAACCCAGTTCTAAGCAAACAAGGGAAAGCAGAAAGGTGAAAGGAGTATATAGAGGGTCTATACAAGGGCGATGTACTTGAGAACAATATTATGGAAATGGAAGAGGATGTAGATGAACATGAAATGGGAGATATGATACTGCGTGAAGAGTTCGACAGAGCACTGAAAGACCTGAGTCGAAACAAGGCCCCCGGAGTAGACAATATTCCATTGGAACTACTGACGGCCGTGGGAGAGTCAGTCCTGGCAAAACTCTACCATCTGGTGAGCAAAATGTATGAAACAGGCGAAATACCCTCAGACTTCAAGAAGAATATAATAATTCCAATCCCAAAGAAAGCAGGTGTTGACAGATGTGAAAATTACCGAACTATCAGCTTAATAAGTCACAGCTGCAAAATACTAACACGAATTCTTTACAGACGAATGGAAAAACTAGTAGAAGCCAACCTCGGGGAAGATCAGTTTGGATTCCGTAGAAACACTGGAAGACGTGAGGCAATACTGACCTTACGACTTATCTTAGAAGAAAGATTAAGGAAAGGCAAACTTACGTTTCTAGCATTTGTAGACTTAGAGAAAGCTTTTGACAATGTTGACTGGAATACTCTCTTTCAAATTCTAAAGGTGGCAGGGGTAAAATACAGGGAGCGAAAGGCTATTTACAATTTGTACAGAAACCAGATGGCAGTTATAAGAGTCGAGGGACATGAAAGGGAAGCAGTGGTTGGGAAGGGAGTAAGACAGGGTTGTAGCCTCTCCCCGATGTTGTTCAATCTGTATATTGAGCAAGCAGTAAAGGAAACAAAAGAAAAATTCGGAGTAGGTATTAAAATTCATGGAGAAGAAATAAAAACTTTGCGGTTCGCCGATGACATTGTTATTCTGTCAGAGACAGCAAAGGACTTGGAAGAGCATTTGAATGGAATGGACAGTGTCTTGAAAGGAGGATATAAGATGAACATCAACAAAAGCAAAACAAGGATAATGGAATGTAGTCTAATTAAGTCGGGTGATGCTGAGGGATTTAGATTAGGAAATGAGGCACTTAAAGTCGTAAAGGAATTTTGCTATTTGGGGAGCAAAATAACTGATGAGGGTCGAAGTAGAGAGGATATAAAATGTAGGCTGGCAATGGCAAGGAAAGCGTTTCTGAATAAGAGAAATTTGTTAACATTGAGTATAGATTTAAGTGTCAGGAAGTCATTTCTGAAAGTATTTGTGTGGAGTGTAGCCATGTATGAAAGTGAAACATGGACGATAAATAGTTTGGACAAGAAGAGAATAGAAGCTTTCGAAATGTGGTGCTACAGAAGAATGCTGAAGATTAGGTGGGTAGATCACATAACTAATGAGGAAGTATTGAATAGGATTGGGGAGAAGAGAAGTTTGTGGCACAACTTGACCAGAAGAAGGGATCGGTTGGTAGGACATGTTCTGAGGCATCAAGGGATCACCAATTTAGTATTGGAGGGCAGCGTGGAGGGTAAAAATCGTAGAGGGAGACCAAGAGATGAATACACTAAGCAGATTCAGAAGGATGTAGGTTGCAGTAGGTACTGGGAGATGAAAAAGCTTGCACAGGATAGAGTAGCATGGAGAGCTGCATCAAACCAGTCTCAGGACTGAAGAGCACAACAACAACATATATATATATATATATATATATATATATATATATATATATATATATATATATATATATATATATAATAGTTGCTTCACAAATAAATATACCAGCGTTCTAGCGCAAGTGTGCTCACGATATATGACAACAGATTGTCCTTAAGTATTGTTTAAGTCAGGGGTCTCCAAACTATTGCCCGCGGGCCGAAACCTGCCTTCGAGGGCCGGCAAACAGGCCCGCTTTAGCTGGCCGGACATCCCCGGTATCCGGCCCGCCAAATATTTGAGGTGGTGCCTATACTGCCAACAATTGAGTTTCGAGGCCTACCGCGACCAATACACCGCGACATTGGCTCTGCTACTCGCTACAAGACTACATAACTAAACTTATTGTTGCGCCGCTTGAAATAACAATGCGTTGACATACTCTACCTCTGTTTCGTCTTGCAGTAATAGTGTTATTAACAATGATTTTAAGATTTCGTTAACTTTGCAGGACCCTTTCGTGAAGAATGTGCAGTGACATACTTTTTGTCGGTGAAATTCGCCAGAATAAAATACGCCAGAATTTCGGTCAGGTAAGTCCACCAATCAAAATTATGTAATTAAATAAATATTTACTATTAAAAACAGTCTTGATCACGATTTATTTAACAACGCGACTGACCACTTTTAAATTAGCACAGTTTTTTAGTGGCACTTGCATTAACATCTAAATAAAGTCGCTGGCAAAACAGTAAACTGTTCACTTAATGAAAACATAAATTTGACGATGTATGTGGTATTCATGCTGTATTGGTTTGCTGTGTAATTGTGGCAGATACGATGTTCTGACAAACATCTGCATAATAAAAAGATGTAAATGACGTAATTAATCAGAAATGAAATAGATACAGATACGTAGCTTTCAGAGATGATGGTAATGCTATCATCTGAAGTATCGTTTGTTCAAATGGCATGAAGCAATGAAAAGTTGTTAATGCAGAGGCTCATAATGCACTGTGAAACTTAATTTCGGTAGTTCTAAAGGAAATGAAATTATTGTTGTGTTACTGGATGCGCCTCATTTTTCAGGGATCGCCGATGTATTCAGATTTGCATTAATGACTGACTGTAAATTATTGTAGACTCTCAGATAGCTATAATAAGCCATTTTTCAATTCGTCTCAAAGCCCGCCACTGCTGGCAGCAAAAAAAAAAAAAAAAAAAAAAAAAAAAAAAAAAAAAAAAAAAAATTCGGCCTTCTTAAGCGATCGACACTTTGCCCAAGTTTACCGTACTGGAATTAACCCACGTCCGGTGCCGCTGCTAGTCTTTGTACCTGGACTCACTCGTACCTGTCACCTAGCTGGAATCTGGAACTGCCGCGCCGGCCGAAGTGGCCGAGCGGTTCTAGGCGCTACAGTCTGGAACCGCGCAACCGCTACGGTCGCAGGTTCGAATCCTGCCTCGGGCAAGGGAGTGTGTGATGTCCTTAGGTTAGTTAGGTTTAAGTAGTTCTAAGTTCTAGGGGACTGATGACCTCAGAAGTTAAGTCCCATAGTGCTCAGAGCCATTTGAACCGCTTTTTTGGAACTGCCGCGGCGCTCGGTGAGACTTGGGACCGCTAGTGCTCTGCAGTACAACGAATTTATCTCTTACCAATACTGGGCGGTCGATTAGCTCTCCTGAACACCCGTAACGTTACAGTGCATTCTCTGAGGTGGCTAAAGTTGTGGGACAGGGATATGCACATATAGAGACGGCGGTAGTATCGAATTCACGAGGTATAAAAGGGCAGTGTACTGGAGAAGCTCTCACTTGTACTCTAGTGATCCATGTGAAAAGGTTTCCGGCGTGATTATGGCCGAATGACGGGAATTAGCAGACTTTGAACGCGGAACGGTAATTGGAGCTGGACGCATAAGGCATTCGGAAATCGTTAGGGAATTCAGTGTTCCGACATTCACCATGTTAAAAGCGTGCCAACAATAACAAATTTCAGGCATTACCTCTCACCGCCGACAACACAATGGCCGAAGGTCTTCACTTAACGCCGGCCGGAGTGGCCGAGCGGTTCTAGGCGCTACAGTGTGGATCCGCGCGACTGCTACGGTCGCAGGTTCGAATCCTGCCTCGGGTATGGATGTGTGTGTGCTGTCCTTAGGTTAGTTAGGTTTAAATAGTTCTAAGTTCTATGGGACTGATGACCTTAGAAGTTAAGTCCCATAGTGCTCAGAGCCATTTGAACCATCTTCACTTAACGACTAAGAGCATCAGCGTTTGCGTACTGTTGCCGGTGCTAACAGACAAGTAACACTGCGTGAAATAACCAAATAACCAGAGCAATCAACGACGAAGGCTTCCGTTAGAACAGCGAGGCGAAATTTCGCGTTAATGGGCTGCAGATGGTCTACAAGAGCGCCTTTGCTGACAGCACGACATCGGCCGCAGCGTCTCTCCTGGACTCGTGACCATAGCGGTTGGACTCTTAGACGACTGGAGAACGTCGCCTGGTCACATGAGTCCCGATTTCAGTTTCTAATATCTGATGGTAGGGTTGAAGTGTGGTGAAGACCCCACGAAGCCATATAGCCATTCATGGACTTTGTTTCTAAACAACGATCGAATTTGTATGGATGACAATTCACTATGTCCCCGGGTAACAATTGTTCGCGACTGGTTTGAAGAACATCTTGGGCGATTCGAGCGAATGATTTGGCCCCACAGATCGCCCGGCATGAATCCCGTCGAACATTTATGGAACATAATCGTGTGCATGGGCAACACTTTCGCAATTGTGGACGGCTATCAGGGAATTTCCAACGACTTGCTGAGTCCATGCGCCGGCAGGAGTGGCCGAGCGGTTCTAGGCGCTACAGTCTGGAACCGCGCGACCGCTACGGTCGCAGGTTCGAATCCTGCCTCGGGCATGGATGTGTGTGATGTCCTCAGTTTAGTTAGGTTTCAGTAGTTCTAAGTTTCTAGGGGACTGATGACATCAGCAGTTAAGTCCCATAGTGCTCGGAGCCATCTGAATCATTTTGAGTCCATGCCACGTCCATTTGCTGCACTATCGAGGGAAAATGGAGGCCCGACACATTATTAGGAGGTATCTTATGACTTTTGTCACCTCGTTGTGTACAGGAAGACATAGATTTTAAAATGGCATTTACAAAAAAAGAAAATACAAAATTATAGAAATTTACATAATTGAGAATTTCCGTATTCATCTTTAGGTCCATTAGGTTAATCATTACAGTTATTACATAATCGATAAATTACATAAGTCTTAAAAACTCTGATGATTTATATACCCATCGTTACTGTGTACGTCTACGGTGTTACTTTGACATCCGACCTTCTCCTCTGCGTGCTTCACTTTTTTTCTCAGTGGATGTCAAATCTGGGGTCGGTGAGCAACACCATTAATCAAAATTAGAGTATTTTATCACATTTTGGCTTAACAGTAACTTTTTCTTTTGCGTCTGGTCGCAAATGACGCAGCGGCAACACGAAATTTTTATTCAGAGTTTGGCCGTGTGTGTCTCATGTTGCGAAGATGAACGGAGGGTGCAGGACGTGGTAACAGGAGCTGAGAGATAGACAGATCGAGCGTCGGAGGGTTGGAGGATTGGTTCTCTTTTGCGAGAGGAAGCAAGCGGCCCACCACGATGACGCGCGCCACACATCTGACGCCCATGAAAAATTAATTTCGCCTGCGTAATGAATTTCAGGGAGAATAATGCGCATGAATTATTGCGCGAAATCCTGGGCCGTAATTAACGACCTGACGTGCATCGGGCGGGCAAAATCTGCGAGCAAGCGGAGCTGCCTCTCACAGGAAGCGAGAATACACACATATCCACACACGTACGTTCATACGTCCAGGCGTAAGCCCCTAAACACAAAACGTTACGGTCGCATTCTGATCTCCGCAGGCGCAACTAAGTGATTCGGTATGACCAATCTCCGTAAAATCCGTTACGCTATTTTACTGAATTTTTTGAGTAACATTATTTTCATTATACGTCACTTTCACGGTTCCAGACTGCTGCTCCGTGTTGCAACGACTGCTAGTAGTCTACAAAACAGCGTGCAAGCAGAGATGAAATTAAATTGAGTGATCTGCAGCAGTTAAACGTCATAGACTGCAGCTCCGCTAAAGAGGACGGGATAGTTCATTCGTTAAGAGTTAATCCACCAGTTGTCTTCTCCGTTAACAACAACAATAATTTCTGGCACACAGATAAACTTGACTGGGGTCCTTGTAAGACACTGCCCAGCACAGTCTTAACATTCTCGGTCAGTCCGATACGTTTTCAGGCACACAGCTAAACATACTGGCCAGACAAGGTCTCCATCTGTCTTCATGTCATATGAAGATATTAATGCATTAATTCATAGAAACGCTGTAGACGTCCTTCGTATCTATAAACAAATACGCTATGTGATCAAAAGTATCCGAACACCCCCTAAAACACACGTTTTCATATTAGGTGCATTGTGCTGCCACCTACTCCCGGTACTCCGTATCAGCGACCTCAGTAGTCATTAGACATGGTGAGAGAGCACAATGGGGCGCTCCGCGGAATTTTCAACATGGTCAGGTGATCGGGTGTCACTTGTGTCATGTCTGTACGCGAGATTTCCACACTCCTAAACATCCATAGGTCCACCGCTTCCGAGGTGTAGTGAAGCGGAAACGTGAAGGCACACGTACAGCACAAAAGCGTACAGGCCGACTTCGTCTGTTGACTGACAGAGACCGCCGACAGTTGTAGAGGGTCGTAGTGTGTAATAGGCAGACATCTATCCAGACCATCACGTAGGAATTCCAAACTACATCAGGATCTACTGCAAATACTATGACAGTTAGGCGGGAGGTGAGAAAACTTGGATTTCATAGTCGAGCGGCTGCTCATAAGCCACACATCACGCCGGTAAATACCAAACGGCGGCTCGCTTGGTGTAAGGAGAATAAACATTGGACGACTGAACTATGGAGAAACGTTCTGTGGAGTGACGAATCACGGTACACAGTGTGGCGATTCGACAGCGGGGTGTGGCTAGCGAATGTCCGGTGAAAGTCATCTGCCAGCGTGTGTAGTGCTAACAGTAAAATTCGAAGGCGGTGGTGTTATGGTGTGGTCGTGTTTTCCATGGAGGGAGCTTGCACCCCTTGTTGTTTTGCGTGGCACTATCACAGCACAGGCCTAAATTGATGTTTTAAACACCTTCTTGCTTCCCACTGTTGAAGAGCAATTCTGGGATGACGATTGCATTTTTCAACACGATCGAGCACCTGTTCATAATACACGGCCTGTGGCGGAGTGGTTACAGGACAATAACATCCCTGTGATGGACTGGCCTGCACAGCGTCCTGCCCCAATCCTATAAAACACCTTTGAGATGTGTTGGAACTCCGACTTCGTGCCAGGCCTCACCGACCGACGTCGATACCGCTCCTCATTGCAGCACTCCGTGAAGAATGGACTGTCACTGCCCAAGAAACCTGATTGAACGTGTGCCTGCGAGAGTGTAAACTGTCATCAAAGCTAAGGGTGGGCCAACACCACACTGAATTCCGGTATTACCGATGGAGGGCGCCACGAACTTGTAAGTCATTTTCAGCCAGGTGTCCGGATACATTTGATCACATAGTGTACATGCTTACAGACATAGACTTGTAAAACTGTTTGTGAGTACTTACATCCAACACCGTGTCGGACGGGGAGGAGGGGCGAGGGAGGCGTCTGGAAAATACCGACATCTTACAACAATCATCGGAAGGGTCCAGGCTGGAGGATGAAGCGTTACGGTCTGGGGAATGTTTTCGTGGCATTCCCTGGATGATTTGGTCACTCTGGAAGGCACAGTGGATCAACACAAGTATGCATCTATACTTGGGCACCATGTCCACATGCACTTTGTTTTTCTCGGCACGATGGCATCTACCAGCGGGACAGTGCAACGTGTCACACAGTCCAAAGCGTACGTGGTTGGCTCAAAGAGTACCAGAATGAGTTTACTGTACTCCCCTGTCCACCAGACTCCCTGGATTTAAACCAAATTCTGAATCTCGGGCTGTTCGTGCTGTGGGTCTTCAGGCGAAAAACCTAGCCCAATCTGCCACGGCACTAGAGTCGGCATTGCCCTATACACTTACCCGTACCTTCCGGAACCTCACTGACTTTCTTCCTGCACGTCATGAAGCGATCTGCGCTTCTAAAGGTTTCTATTCAGACGTCTGACAGGTGGTCACATTAATGCGAGAAGACAGTGTAGAACCAAACGTAGGTTTTGATTTGATGAAGAAGTTTCTGAGAGTGTACTTTTGGAGATCAGCATTGACTGGAAATTAATCATGGACTGGGGGAAAATAGGAAAGGATTGAATCGCAGCGACTGCGATGTGGTGTTATAGAAGGATGTTGACAACTAAGTGCACTGGTTAGGAACGAGGGGTCGTCTGCAGAATCGGCGAGGAGAGAAATATGCGGAAAACACTCACTCGAAAAGTGCTACGATAATAACACATATGTCAAGTACCAATAATAACTTCCATAGTACAAGGGTAAAAACTGTAGAAGAAAGAGATTGGAATATACAGGGTGGTCCATTGATCGTGAGCGGGCCAAATATCTCACGAAATAAGCGTCAAACGAAAAAACTACAAAGAACGAAACTTGTCTAGCTTGAAGGGGGAAACCAGATGGCGCTATGTATGGCCCGCTATGTGGCGCTTCCATAGGTCAAATGGATATCAAATGCGTTTTTTAAAAATAGCAACACCCATTTTATTACATATTCGTGTAGTACCTAAAGAAATATGAATGTTTTAGTTGGACCACTTTTTTCGCTTTGTGATATATGGCGCTGTAATAGTCACAAACATATGGCTCACAATTTTAGACGAACGGTTGGTAACAGGTAGGTTTCTTTTTAAATTAAAATACAGAACGTAGGTACATTTGAACATTTTATTTCGGTTGTTCCAATGTGATACATTTACCTTTGTGAACTTATCATTTCTGAGAACGAATGCTGTTACAGCGTGATTACCTGTAAATACCACATCAATGCAATAAATGCTCAAAATGATGTCCGTCAACCTCAATGCATTTGGCAATACGTGTAACTACATTTCTCTCAACAGCGAGTAGTTGGCCTTCCGTAATGTTCGCACATGGTGCATAGAAATATGGTACGAGTGCAATCGATGTTGATGTAGCATTCTCAACACCGACTTTTTTGAGGTTCCCGATTCTCGCGCAATTTGTCTGCTACTGATGTGCGGATTAGCCGCGACAGCAGCTAAAACACCTACTTGTGCATCATCATTTGTTGCAGGTCGTGGTTGACGTTTCACATGTTGCTGAACACTTCCTGTTTCCTTAAATAACGTAACTATCCAGCGAACGGTCCGGACACTTGGATGATGTCGTCCAGGTTACCGAGAAGCGTACATAGCACACGCCCGTTGGGCATTTTGATCACAATAGCCATACATCAACACGATATCTACCTTTTCCGCAATTGGTAAACGGTCCATTTTAACATGGGTAATGTATCACGAAGCAAATACCGTCCGCACTGGTGGAATGTTACGTAATACCACGTACTTATATGTTTGTGACTATTACAGCGCCATCCATCACACAAAGCTAAAAAAGTGGTCCAACTAAAACATTCATATTTCTTTACGTACTACACAAATATGTAATAAAAAATGGGGGTTCCTATTTTAAAAAACGCAGTTGATATCCGTTTGACCTATGGCAGCGCCATCTAGAGGGCCAACCATAGCGCCATCTGGTTTCCCCCTTCAAGTTAGACGAGTTTCGTTCTTTGTAGTTTTTCGTTTGACGCTTATTTCGTGAGATATTTGGCCCGGTCACTATCAATGGACCACCCTGTGTTAACCAAGTAATCGAGGCAGTTGGGTGTATGTGATAATTTGTGATGAAGAGGTTGGCGCAGGTGGGGAAGTCGTTGTGAGGCTCGTCGAAAGAGTCGGAAGGCTGATGATAATCAGTAATGTAAATGATGCAGCGTGACCCATCAGAACGTATCAGCTATTACGGATCAGTTTATAGAAGCAGTTCGTTATAAACCTTTACGAACTCCGTGTGCTCTTGTCCTCCAGTATAATCTGGCGTGTACGCAAGCCGCGAATGAGACATTTATATTGCGTTTACTGACAGGCGTCTTTGCTTGATGTGAAACAGATTACAAAATTACAAGCAAAATTTAAATATTATCAGAAATTGTTGTTTGTAATTTAAATCTGACTGAAATTTTACATAAATGTAGGTTATCAGTAGCTGGCATTCTAATCATGTTAAGTCAGTTACTGACCTTGTACATGCAATCGTTTCATAATCCACAGACCTCAGCAGATTATTGCAATTATTTCGCAATCTGGAAGTCGAATCTTAGTAGTCTTCAAAATAAGCAGACTTAGCGTCACTATTGGAATGTGTGACATTCGGACACTGCCGGAAGCTTATATCAGCTGTCACAAAACAATAACGGAAGTCCATCCACTATTAATAAGAGGAAGGGAAGACTCCGAGTATATGTCTTATTGTTTAGAGTACTTGTAAATAAGGTGGTAGCTAAGGTCGGAAGGTCCGTGGTGACTCGTGAGCTGTTTTTGCTACAATACTCTGTGCCATTGGTCGATATTGATGAGTAACCACTCTTGGCTCAGCTGCGGTCGTTTGTCTTAACGGCGCTATTTGGGGAGAGTGGTGACTCGGCCAATATGAATTAAATGCGGCCAGAGAGGTAAGCATTGCCTGTGTTTTTCAATAAGGAACAAAGATTCTAAAGATTTCTACTCTGTTCTTGTCTGCGGTGGGGTGTAGTTGTAAGGTGGAAGTGTGGCTGCTCGGATGCATACAGAGAGAAAGAGAGTGGTTGACGGCTACTATCTGGGTTTGTATGTGAAAATCTTACGATGACAATTACGACCTGCAGTTCTCTGTGCACGAGTGCCGCAAAATAAGGTAATATTTGCTGCAGATTCACGTCTGTACTGAGCTATTGTGAGTAGTATGGTGAAATATGCAGTGTCGACTAGCGTGGGGCAAAACCTTTTTCTCTTTGCGGTGCATCTGATTAGTAACTGAGCTGTATAAAACCCGTTCTTCATTCACCTAACGATTCGTTGCATTTTGTGGGTTTCATCTATATTTTGTGAACGAAGTCTTTGATCTTGCCATGGTATAGCCGCGACATAGTTTCTTGTAATATTAATTGCGTTCTTTCACCCTGAATTGATTGTATTTTTGAGTTCCAATGCTTATCAAGTGATACGAGATCTTTCTTTATTTATTCAACTGTCTTCCCAATATAAAAATGAGAAATATATATTTGTCTTCAGTGCGGTTACTAGCTCACTCAGATTTGTATGTAGAGCACCTATTCCGTCAGTATTTTTAGTAATATACCTAGACGTTCCACAAGGTAAGTTTTCGTCGACATCTTCAGAAGCTCACTTACTACGTCATCTTCCAGACAATATTCTTGGAACGTTTAAAATTCTTAGCTTCTTGCCGAAGGATATCTAGAGTCACTATGAACCAATTGTGCTCACCGCACATGTTTCACCTATAAGATAAGACGTGTTAAACTTTAGTAAAGTACCGAAACTTCCTGGCAGATTAAAACTGTGAGCCCGACCGAGACTCGAACTCGGGATCTTTGCCTTTCGCGGGCAAGTGCTCTACCAACTGAGCTACCCAAGCACGACTCACGCCCCGTCCTCACAGCTTTACTTTCGCCAGTACCTTGTCTCCTATCTTCCAAACTTTACAGAAGCTCTCCTGCGAATCATGCAGGACTAGCACTCCTGAAAGAAAGGATATTGAGGAGACATGGCTTAGCCACAGCCTAGGGGATGTTTCCAGAATGAGGTTCGTAAGAGAGTTTCATATCAGCACACACTCCGCTGCAGAGTAAAAATCTCATTCAATAAATTACCGTTCGGAGCGATGTCAAGTGGAACGACCACATAAAGTTCATTGTAGGAAAAGTAGATTCCAGGCTGAGATTAATTGGAAGAATCTTAAATAAATGTAACTCATCCGTGAAAGAACTGACTTACAATTCGATACTTGAGTATTGTTCGTCGTTACAGGACCCTGGATTAGTAGAAGAGATATGGGAGATCCAGTGAAGAGCGACTAGTTTCGTCACGGAATCATTAAATAAGTGCGAGAGCATTACAGAGATCCTCAACAAAGTTTACTGGCAGGCGCTACAAGTGAGGCGTTGTGTATCACGGAGGGATATACTGTTCACTTTCCAAGGGCGTACGTTCCTGTAGAAAATAAGGCAACGTTTCACTTCCTCCCATACACGTTTCGTTAACTGAGCACAATGGAAAATTAGAGAAATTAGATCTCAGTCATAGGCCTACCAGCACTCATTTTTTCTGCGCAGCGATGATAATGGTACTAGAAATACCCTCCGTTGCACGTCATAAGGTGGCTCCTCGAACATGGATAATCGTATACATACGTTTTGAGAGGCACCCACATGCCTTGCTCATACTGTGGCATCAAGCAGTCAGGCCTGCAAGATGAGTGGTCTGCCAAGCGAGTGGGTTCATTCTTATTTATCGAGCAACATGAACTCTCGTACTCACAATTTAGTTACAAATTATCCTCCTGTATGAATAATACGCAACGGAAACAGGCATCTGACTATCAGTAATTTACAGAACTCTGACTGTTCACTACGCACTGGCAATACCACATTTTCTTTCCTTTTTATTTAACGGCTTTTATCAACACGTGGCCATCGCACTGAATATGAGTGGCGCACACATTATAAATTCTGGATATCATGACAACATACAATTCGAAGGAAAAGGCCACCAATATTTTTCTTTTCACTATCTTATTTATTCCGATAAATTCTATAACCTAAACACACAAATTCTGTAACCTACAACAATAACACATGAGAAATTCCGCCCAGCGGGCATGGCTTTACATTGGTGAATCTCTATATTATGGCCTCGTAATTATTTAACGCTACAGTGCACTTTCTGGATGGGATGGTGGATCTTTTATTATTTCTCACACTTCGACTCTCACAATCATCATCACGAAACTTTCCTCCAGACCGAGCAGTACAAAAAGAACACGCATAACCCACTAATATTTTGAAACTACCTCGCTACTCTCCCATGCAAAACCACACATACCCAAATTACATGACATACACCACACTACGACATGGAATACAAAACACTAAATAGTCACAACACTATCACTTTCAGCTTTCCCACTTCAATTAGTATTTATCCCAGTTTCACACGACACTGCCCCACTTTGTGATTCTACTTTCCTACTATGAACTCTGGAGATATTTGCACGTCTTCCTGTGCAATGCAAGCCAAGTGGCGTTGCTGGATAGACGGCCGACTCACCTTGCTTCTCTCTCAGAGTTTGAATCTAGCGTCACACGGAATCCTATCACGCAAAGTAATATTAAGAACATATTCATCACACACGCGAGTCCTCAACTGCTACCATGGACGAGTACTTCTCTTTATCCTTTGTCTCATACACAGATTGAGACTCACACAGTACTCACCACGTGGAAGTACTCGTCTCTAATTTCAAGTCCTGCACACGCCATTTCTTAAATATTTCAACTTATGGTACACACGCTATTTCTTAAATATTTCAACTTATGGTACACACGCTATTTCTTAAATATTTCAACTTGTTGTACACACGCTAGTAATTCAGCTTAACTTAAGCACACAGAAGTATTTCAACTTATTGCTACATGTGGTTTCATTGTGACCGTTGGTCACTTCCGAAGATTACTACAATCCCATTAATATTACCTGCCTGACATTTAATTCTCCCCACAAAAGTTCCTGAAATAGAGAAATTATTATTTCAAACTACTCTTAAATATTCCACATGCATACCACGTCTCCACTCTTTTGTCATTACGGAGCACAACTAAAATAGGTCTTAACAGCACATGATCCAGCGGCAGAGTGCTGAAACATGGACATTCTCGAGGTCCTCTCGCACCTCTGCTGAAGTGGGGGAGCACCTTGCTACCGTATTGGTCAGCCACATTTCAGGCGCTCAAAGCTCAGGTAAATTTCATCTCTTTGGTCCCACCAAAGGTGGCCAAAGGATCGTCTCAAAGATAATCATATATTCACATTCACTATCTGCAGTTAGCAGACGACTATACATTCATTCATTTCACAGATCTCACCAAACTGGATGTAGGGATTTACTTTGTGGGAGTGCACATGTGATCAATTAAATAAATAAATTGTCATTCTTTCCCACACTGGTATCCGGCTTCGCTGTATTAATTGAAATTGAGTTATTATTAGAAAAAATATGTTGTTCAGACAAGAATAATGAAGTATGTTGTACCTATTTTCAATGTCGGGCGGTACTGTACCCTTTCACCACCGGCTACCCACGCAGAAAAAAATGGCACGGTACTATCCTTGCAATGCGAGGGTAGTTCCGAACATTTTTTTAAGAAAACTGTATTAGAACAAACGTAGCAAGTCATCAAAATAACCAGGAGGAGACCTTAGCCCCTGGTGACCTCAAATAGACGACCAAATGCTGTTATTTTACCAAATTATTGACACAGTTGTTGCATTATTGTACTCTCCACAATCCGGAGTAACGTACACATACAAATTTACATCAATCCAAATGACAAATAAAACATTACATCATACCAAAAATAAAAAATAATGTTGAGATAAAAATTTGCTTTGTTACCGGAATCTCCGTTATTTTTAGGAGTAATCCAAACTTCACTAATTGTATGACAAATAAGAAAAATACTAATTGTACTCATGAAATTTTAAATAGCTCACCGTCCAAACACAGAACAAGTAATCTGACACTTATAAATTGCGTTGTAATAATCTTTACACGGCAATGTCTAAATACAAAGCAAAATCAACAAAAGAAAAAAATTTTGTACACTAGTTACACGTAGAAGTCAGGCTCCATATCAGTACTCTAAAATATACATCAAACCTACAAAGAAGTAAAACTGAGAAGAAAAACAATGATATATACCACAAGTTACATACTGGTTACGTAATATAGTTCGTCTAAGACATCATGTCATACCTCATTAACTATCATCACCTAAGCAATTGCCACCACTACTCGACTGTGAGTTTAACCTTATCCTTGTCCACCAGTACAAATACTTGCTGCTGAGCTAGTCAGTCCATCAACTTTGATCAATACACGCAATAAATAGTTAGCAATAAGTGCTTGAATCCACCAGTAGCTCTCGTATATTACTCTACTGCTCATTTCTGTGTTATACATTTAGACGACAAGAACTTGCATTTCGACTAGCCTTCGTTACACTTTAATGTGATATATCACCACTGTGATAATGAAAATAAGTGGCTTCAGTCAACACACCAACAAGATCATTACTGTCCACGACATCAAAATGCATCAGTTAATTTCGATATTTGTTGTGCAATGCAAACCCTTGTCCCCTGTGACAACCTTACTGATCAATGCTACGTTAGTATTACGCCACTGGCTAATAATTAAAGCATCATTGTACGAAATATTCTAATAAACATGCTACGTGAACTTGATAACCCAGAACAAACAAACAAAACAAAAAAACACTAACTATTCTAAACACAAATGTTAATGAAATACACTCCTGGAAATTGAAATAAGAACACCGTGAATTCATTGTCCCAGGAAGGGGAAACTTTATTGACACATTCCTCGGGTCAGATACATCACATGATCACACTGACAGAACCACAGGCACATAGACACAGGCAACAGAGCATGCACAATGTCGGCACTAGTACAGTGTATATCCACCTTTCGCAGCAATGCAGGCTGCTATTCTCCCATGGAGACGATCGTAGAGATGCTGGATGTAGTCCTGTGGAACGGCTTGCCATGCCATTTCCACCTGGCGCCTCAGTTGGACCAGCGTTGGTGCTGGACGTGCAGACCGCGTGAGACGACGCTTCATCCAGTCCCAAACATGCTCAATGGGGGACAGATCCGGAGATCTTGCTGGCCAGGGTAGTTGACTTACACCTTCTAGAGCACGTTGGGTGGCACGGGATACATGCGGACGTGCACTGTCCTGTTGGAACAGCAAGTTCCCTTGCCGGTCTAGGAATGGTAGAACGATGGGTTCGATGACGGTTTGGATGTACCGTGCACTATTCAGTGTCCCCTCGACGATCACCAGTGGTGTACGGCCAGTGTAGGAGATCGCTCCCCACACCATGATGCCGGGTGTTGGCCCTGTGTGCCTCGGTCGTATGCAGTCCTGATTGTGGCGCTCACCTGCACGGCGCCAAACACGCATACGACCATCATTGGCACCAAGGCAGAAGCGACTCTCATCGCTGAAGGCGACACGTCTCCAGTCGTCACTCCTTTCACGCCTGTCGCGACACCACTGGAGGTGGGCTGCACGATGTTGGGGCGTGAGCGGAAGACGGCCTAACGGTGTGCGGGACCGTAGTCCAGCTTCATGGAGACGGTTGCGAATGGTCCTCGCCGATACCCCAGGAGCAACAGTGTCCCTAATTTGCTGGGAAGTGGCGGTGCGGTCCCCTACGGCACTGCGTAGGATCCTACGGTCTTGGCGTGCATCCGTGCGTCGCTGCGGTCCGGTCCCAGGTCGACGGGCACGTGCACCTTCCGCCGACCACTGGCGACAACATCGATGTACTGTGGAGACCTCACGCCCCACGTGTTGAGCAATTCGGCGGTACGTCCACCCGGCCTCCCGCATGCCCACTATACGCCCTCGCTCAAAGTCCGTCAACTGCTCATACGGTTCACGTCCACGCTGTCGCGGCATGCTACCAGTGTTAAAGACTGCGATGGAGCTCCGTATGCCACGGCAAACTGGCTGACACTGACGGCGGCGGTGCACAAATGCTGCGCAGCTAGCGCCATTCGACGGCCAACACCGCGGTTCCTGGTGTGTCCGCTGTGCCGTGCGTGTGATCATTGCTTGTACAGCCCTCTCGCAGTGTCCGGAGCAAGTATGGTGGGTCTGACACACCGGTGTCAATGTGTTCTTTTTTCCATTTCCAGGAGTGTACAATTACACTTGCTGTCCCTTCAGGAATGAAACATATAAAAAAATTTACACAATTACAAGTACAAATACATTATTCCCTATCTTCCGAGTCACACGGAATAATTTCATTCTGTGATTTTCTTGGGGTCTAAAACGTTGCTGACAGGTTCCCTACAAACACTGTCTCGGTGTCAAAGCTCTCCCATGGTTACCCAGACGAAAGTCTTTAAGTCACTCAAATCGGCATTTTGAACACGCACTGAACAGTAAACTGTATCTCACATTAAACACAAATGTCATAGTCACTCTCAGCGTACCATCCACACGAATCTGGTCGTCCAGAAATGGCCCTACAACTACTATTACCCACGGTTCTGTCCTTTCAGTTCATGGTGTAATTAAAAGTCGTAAGTTCCAACAAACAGCACTTATTCCCGCACCAATTCAAGAAATGTCTCCTACTACAGACGCAAATGTCAATGTCCCACTCTAGTTTGCTGCGTTCATACAATAATTAGTCACCAAACGACAGCTGTCCTCTTCAAGAATACCAAGCGTCCCACATGCAATTCACAAAGCACACTTAACAAGTCACTGCCAAAAGTTTATGGATCCCACCGTTCAGTGGTCAAGACAAAACAAAACGATCGTCCTGTCTGCTAAAGACAAAATCTTTTCCACCACTCACAATGTGGAAACACCAGTCCTTCACTTTCCACCTTATGGAGACATACGAGCAGTCATCTTGCTTCACGGCTCCACAGTCCAGTACTAGTTAATAGTTGCTGGTAACAAATGCCCGCCGGACTCTGCCCCGCATCGTTCATTCTGCCGTGGCGCCGCCGCGCGCGCCGTTGAGCAGAACAAACCACCTGCTGTTGCCTCCGCGGGATACTTTCCCCAGTCGTAAGGGTGGCGGAACTTATGAATGGCCAGTGGTACGTGCGTGTCGCCCCAGGCCATTGACCTGCTGTAGCGGGCGCGTGGAGTGTATCCCGACCGGCAGTTGAGTGGGGAGTGCACTGGCTCTGTTGCCGACATCTGCTTGGCTTATGTGGTACGGGCGCGTTCGGCGTAGCCCCTCAGCGCTACGACACCCAATCAGTCAGACCCTTCCGTGCATCTCGCAACATTACAGACAAAAGGATATTCTTACAGTATTTAAATGCTCATTGATTACATGTACGATCTATTAGATACATTGGTAATAAAAGAATCTTTGTTCTAAAAAAAACATAACATCATACACCCTAGTTTTCTACACATACAACATCAACACTTATCCCTTTTCTATATACAGCCCACACTTGTGCTATTGATTGTACCTGTCATCCCTTCATACAAAACATGAAAGTATAAAAAAAAACAAAAGGAATAATAAACAATCTATACAGCTCATAATTACAATATCAAATAGTAGGCTACTCTAACATCCTATCACAGTGAAAATATTAGAAACTGTTTATTCTAAAACTACAATATACAGTGAACCTTTGTGCTTGTGACAGACTGAAATTAATACCCCTTGAAAATGTTCTAACAAAAAGATAAGAAATAATCTACACAGCTCACAATTACCTACCACATGTTGTTAAATAGTAAACTACTATAACATCCTAACACAATAAACATTTTAGAAACTGGTGACTCTAAATCTACAACATACAATGCACCTTTGTGCTTGTGACAGACTGAAATTAGTATCTCTTTATATATTTTACATTTTATTACATATAACAACATTTCTAGGACACGTATGTACTATCCACATGTCAGATCCTGACCTGCCATCGAGGTTCATCCCAATCAAACAATAAAACACAATAATGTTTTAGTTATGGATCGGTAGCATCCCCTTTACAGGAGTGTGCGCATTGATCACACTACTCTACGACTCTCACTCACCAGACATCACATTTTCCTTCTCATTCAATCCATTAATACACTAACAGAATAGATCTAGAAGTCAGCAAACCTTAACACCACCACACTCACGACAACATACCATACCTTTGCTCCCTTATACTCAACCACATAACACATGAAGCTGTTTCGGAGATAGCTTTCCAGTCTTCGAATTCGTCCTTTCACTCTGGCACCTCTCTCCATCGGCTTACCTCTGCATTCACTTTACCGATTATTCATCCTGCTAAATATCAACTTAGAATTGCGTCATTTCATCTAAGAACAAAAAATACACAAAATATTCATCCTGCAAAATAACTGCACACATTCTTGGTACCATTTTGATTAGTTATACTGGTACCAGGCTTCAACAACAACAACAACAAAAATTATTTTTTTCACACAGCAACTGTTATGGTAAGAATTAGATTTACATTTATATTACATCTTACGTCAGTATTCCACAACGTTCACCATCTGGATCTCATACTCCCTTTATGTACTTTCACGTTGTGCAGTTGTCCTCATCTCTTCATTCGTATTTCGGCTCTCCGTCCGTCGATTACTCCATCATTTCCCGGTCTTCCTTCGCCATTCGCATCAATCTCGATTGCAGCATACACAGGCCTCTCTGTAACATACCTCTAAGACATCTCCACATTATTAATTCTACTCACCTTCATTTACCACTGTTTCATCACGTCGAGTCTCTCTTTATTAATCACACTGCTTCACGTCGCTTCTCTCCTTAAATATCACCTCCATCAACTACTATTTATTACGTCGCTTCTCTCATTATCTACCATCTTTATCCACTGATTAATCATCATGTCGTTTCTGCTTGATCCTTATTCATATGACAAAAAATACGTACATACACCACTCTGTCGACTCCTGTTCATGACTCATTCGACCAGTCTATTCCGTCATACTTCCTGACATTCCGCCTGAAAATTCTTATTTTCGATTTGACCCTGCACAACGTTACACACCACAAATAAATACACTGACTATCTACCATGACTTGCCTACTTTCGATCTATCCTTCACTTTTCCATAATTTGCTGTTAGAAATGTGATGAAGCCCACGAGATAGTTTTCCCTTGATCGTCTCAATCAGTACAGCATTTTCATGGACAATCCGCCTCACTCAGAATGGTCCACTATACACAGTAAAGAATTTGCTAGTTAGGAACCTAAGCTTACATGAAAATTAAATGTCTGCAGAGAATATACAAGCTGGGAGAAATGGGCAACCCAAGTGTTAGAAACTTTGGTGCTAGTGGCCTCTTTCACTAACACAAGATTCCGAACAACCATACGCAGCACCTCATAACTGTCACTATGACAATGACATACTACCGATCAGATCGCAGCTAATCTAAAAACTTCGGTCACAATGTTGACCTTTTACATTACGTGTTAAGCACCTGCCATAGTCAAATCGCACCAATTAAACTGGACTCATTGGCATTATTACATAACATTTTTTTTTTTTTTAGCAACTGGTTTGTTTTGAGGAAACAGTCCTTTTACTTTAGTGTTAGAAATAAAAATTTGCACATTTTGCTCTGAGAGACCAGCCTAACAGATTCCATTACTGGTGTTTTATTCTATGATCAGAAGTATGGTATTTGCATTCCTACATATCAGTAGAGTATGTCTGCTACATAGACAATTTTCAGTGCCAGCTGCATGTGTTTTAAGGCAAGATGTTAAGGGCTGATTTGTTGGATTAGTTTCTCCTATCCTTCAATCCATTATGACAAGAATGAAATGCCAGGATTCCATGCTCTCCTGTCATTCTGATAGTTTCTGCCGTTCCTATCCTCGACACTATCTGACCTATGAGTCGTGTCCCCGTTCACGATGTTGCTCTCATTACCAAGTTCCTGTAACAAGTGCTGAAATGACGTGGAATCGTCTAAGCCTCTGCCTGCTATCACTCTATCTCTGTGCAATCTCACTGGCAACTTCGTTATACAGATCCTAATGAGCGCCCCCAGTTTCGTATGGCACATCCAAATACCTATTTCGTCTCAGCATTTCCTGATAGCATGACACTGGATCTCTTATACCACCTTCGTTACAATTTGGCATCATCAATATGCTTTGCTTAACCTGGTCCTGCTTACTTTTCGACCAGAATTCATTTAAAAACTTGTCACAAAATATCTTGTAGCTACTACAGTCTTTAATAACTTCCTGCATTTTCGCTCTAGCCTCGTCCCTCAAATGGTTACACACAAACTTCATTTTGAGGAGCGGTCCCCATGATGAAGGTAATGAATCTTGAAATTGAGACAGCCATGGACTGTACCCAGTTGGGTTTGCCACCTGCTTTATCCGACACAACCGTTCTTCTGACTCTCTGAATTCGTCTTCCTCTTTCTGCCTATTTTCCTTTTTTGAATTTATCTCACCCTCCGTCTGCAATCTACCTGGTGGTGTGTCACCTTCGCCACTGCACATTATTTGCAACTGTGCTAGTTCTTCCCTATGTTTCCTATTTATAATTGTGCCTCTTTAAACTGTAATGGTGATTGTATCTCCTCCTGGTCGGCATAAACCTCTCGCTGCGTACTGTCAGAGCCTGTTTCGCCTCTCATACTGATCTTTCCTACATCTGCGCTAATCGTACTCATTCTGACCACTACTTCCGTAACTTCATCCCTGTGTTTATTTAGCGCCACTTCCTGCCGGGTGACTTGAGTTTCCACGCTGTCTAATGCCCCTTGTTTATCTGCAAGTAAGTCCTCCACTATCTCTTTGATTCGCTCATCCAGCAACACGTCCCTACGTTCTGTAATATCGCGCTCTATTGCACTTATTCGTACCTCCAAATTATTGGCTTTTTCTTTCACGGCATCACATACTTGCTTCATCGCACCCAGATTCTTCTCCCCCTCATCTAACCGATTATTAACTGCGGACAAAAGCTCATCGATAACTGTGTGTAGCTTCCTCATTGCCTCTTTATTTCCCTTATCCACTGCCTCCAGTCTTTCCTTATTTGCTTCCAATCTTTCCTTAGTCTCCCTATCTCTCTCCTTATTATCTCTATCCATCGCTTCCAATCTTTCCTTATTTGCTTCCAATCTTTCCTTATTTGCTTCAAATCTTTCCTTATTCTCCCTATCTCTCTCCTTATTATCTCTACTCATCGCTTCTAATCTTTCCTTATTATCTCTATCCATCCTCTGTCAAAACTGCAGTAGCACATTGTCGTTTGCTACTTTCGGCGTGCTCACCTCGTTCGCCTGTGAAACCGTAGCTTCCCTAAGGGTAGCTGCACTTTCACTGCATACCTGACCTAGTCCCGGCTCGCCCGCGTCGTCGGGAAAAGCCCCCGATTGTGAACAAGGCCCGCCGCTCAAAAGATCACCTAGCAGCGGTCCACTGAACAATTCAGCCCCTTCCGAGTGTTTGCCGTTCCCGCCCATTAGCCCATGGTCGACACCTACTTCCTGCTGCACTGCTACATTCACCCCAGAATCGCTATTCTCCATGGTGACTACACTTTTCGACTGCGACCTAGTTACTACGGACAACACACAAAAAAAATTACACAACGATCTTCCAGCCTTGGACGATATAGCAATTAATTACATAAAAACAAATAAAAGATCCTCACCAATCAAGAAAGAAATTGCAAACAAAATAAAATTTTACTTCTTAGCGCTATCACAATATATTCCGTCAAAAAAAATCTTAACAGCAAACCCTAACAGCAAAATATCCTGGCAAAAAAATCCTGGCAGGGTCGAAATTATGAGAGGCACCCACATGCCTTCCTCATACTGTGGCATCAAGCAGTCAGGCCTGCAAGATGAGTGGTCTGCCAAGCGAGTGGGTTCATTCTTATTTATCGAGCAACATGAACTCTCGTACTCACAATTTAGTTACAAATTATCCTCCTGTATGAATAATACGCAACGGAAACAGGCATCTGACTATCAGTAATTTACAGAACTCTGACTGTTCACTATGCGCTGGCAATACCACATTTTCTTTCCTTTTTATTTAACGGCTTTTATCAACACGTGGCCATCGCACTGAATATGAGTGGCGCACACATTATAAATTCTGGATATCATGACAACATACAATTCGAAGGAAAAGGCCACCAATCTTTTTCTTTTCACTATCTTATTTATTCCGATAAATTCTATAACCTAAACACACAAATTCTGTAACCTACAACAATAACACATGAGAAATTCCGCCCAGCGGGCATGGCTTTACATTGGTGAATCTCTATATTATGGCCTCGTAATTATTTAACGCTACAGTGCACTTTCTGGATAGGATGGTGGATCTTTTATTATTTCTCACACTTCGACTCTCACAATCATCATCACGAAACTTTCCTCCAGACCGAACAGTACAAAAGGAACACGCATAACCCACTAATCTTTTGAAACTACCTCGCTACTCTCCCATGCAAACCACACATACCCAAATTACATGACATACACCACACTACGACATGGAATACAAAACACTAAATAGTCACGACACTATCACTTTCAGCTTTCCCACTTCAATTAGTATTTATCCCAGTTTCACACGACACTGCCCCACTCCGTAATTCTACTTTCCTACTATGAACTCTGGAGGTATATGCACGTCTTCCCGTGCAATGCAAGCCAAGTGGCGTTGCTGGATAGACGGCCGACTCACCTTGCTTCTCTCTCAGAGTTTGAATCTAGCGTCACACGGAATCATATCACGCAAAGCAATATTAAGAACATATTCATCACACACGCGAGTCCTCAGCTGATACCATGGACGAGTACTTCTCTTTATCCTTTGTCTCATACACAGATTGAGACTCACACAGTACTCACCACGTGGAAGTACTCCTCTCTAATTTCAAGTCCTGCACACGCCATTTCTTAAATATTTCAACTTATGGTACACACGCTATTTCTTAAATATTTCAACTTATTGTACACACGCTAGTAATTCAGCTTAACTGAAGCATCCGGAACTATTTCAACTTATTGCTACACGTGGTTTCATTGTGACCATTGGTCACTTCCGAAGATTACTATAATACCATTAATATTACCTGCCTGACATTTAATTCTCCCCACAAAAGTTCCTGAAATAGAGAAATTATTATTTCAAACTACTCTTAAATATTCCATATGCATACCATGTCTCCACTCTTTTGTCATTACGGAGCACAACTAAAACAGGTCTTAACAGCACATGATCCAGCGGCAGGGTGCTGAAACATGGACATTCTCGAGGTCCTCTCGCACCTCTGCTGAAGTGGGGGAGCACCTTGCTACCGTATTGGTCAGCCACATTTCAGGCGCTCAAAGCTCAGGTAAATTTCATCTCTTTGGTCCCACCAAAGGTGGCCAAAGGATCGTCTCAAAGATGATCATATATTCACATTCACTATCTGCGGTTAGCAGACGACCATACATTCATTCATTTCACAGATCTCACCAAACTAGTGGGAGTGCACATGTGATCAGTTAAATAAATAAATTGTCATTCTTTCCCACACTGGTATCCAGCTTCGCTGTATTAATTGAAATTGAGTTAGTTTTACAAAAAAAATGTGTTGTTCTGACAAGAATACTGAAGTATGTTCCTTTACGAGAAAACTGCTGCATGATTTATATGTGATCACTTCAAACAGGATCTGTGATACAAGAGGAGACATCAGAATAACTCGAAATCTATGCATCCACACAACAAAGCAGCAGAGAGGAAATTCGCACGGATGGCAGGCACGTACTACATAGCACAGTCCGCGTCCTGCCTGACGGCGACATTGTCAGTGAAACAGGCCGGTGAAGGGGGAGGGATGGAGGGGGGGAGTGGGGAGATGTCGAGGGTTGTTCGAGGTTTACCGAGTGTTAGTTCTCCAGATTTATGTCGGTTAAGCTTTGTGTAGCAGTATCGTGTAGTAGATAGCCTTTCACGGCCTAGCTAATGTTCTATGCAGCAGCCCCTGATAAGTTAACATCGACGGAACCTTCCCTGCTACAGCTCGCTGCTCGTGGCGCTGATGTAGAAGAGGCGATATATCTTGTCTGGAAAAATGGCATTATCTCCGCTTTTTGGCGTGAGTATATAGCCAGGTCGGGGTATAAAAAGGGATATCCGTAAATATACATCACGGTAGGTGAAGGGCTATAAATAAGAGTGAAGTTCGGCGCTGAGGAGAGGCTAATGCGTGGCCGCCCCTTCGGCTGCGGGAAGCGCTCAGCAGCGTTCCGTGAGCCACAGCAGCGCCTGCCGGCAGGCAACCCACAAAACGCCGCTAATGGGCGGGCAGCGCGCTTTCTGGCGCACACGCACTCACTGTAAATGGCGTAGCCACGTAACAAAAGAGGACTGCTTTCTCCACGCAACGCTGTCTCCAGCCTTCTTCTGAACTTTCGATGAGCTTACAGCATTTAACTTATCCAAAACCCGATACTAGTCCAATGGAAAATACAGTCGCAAATACCTACACCGTTTTCAATAGCTATCAGGTAAGTGATTGAAAACCTAGCAAAAGAAACTTTAGTATGTCATTAACTACTCCCCGCGGTTTTTTTATGATTTATAAAATAATGTTGATGGCGAAGCTCTCTCCATGCACCATGTGCCATCACAAAAGTTATGCCTTTGAAGTCTTGCGGCGCGAATCACTTGCGGCCCAGAAAACAGCGCACCATCCAAAAAAAGCACGAAATTTTGAGACGATTGGAAAAAAACTGACAGAGCTCATGTCACTCGCAGCTCTTTTGTTTAGTTCGCGGGAAACGTTTTTAAGCGACCAAGCAGCGAGTTACAAAATGTTCCAGAAAAGGGAGTGAATCATTTCACGACTGTGTGCGACATGCTTAGCACGGGAAAGAACGTAGTTGTCTCGGTGTGTATGGAGAGCAAGAAGTCTAGTACAGTGGGTCACGGCAATCAACGATCCAGAAATTATTGTTCTCTGCACGTGTGGAGAGATAGCTGAGAACCCGACGTTCCCCGGATATGTATTTGTTCCAATCCTCTATCAGTCCATTTCCTTCTCCCCCTCTCTCTGACTACCTCCTCCTGCCCCTCTCTCTCTCTCTCTCTCTCTCTCTCTCTCTCTCTCTCTCTCTCTCTCTCTCTCTCTCTCCGCCACCTCTTTCTGTCCCTCTCACCCTTCCCCTCGCGCTGCCCCCTCCTACAGCCCCACTTTCTTTCCAACTCCTCCTGTTTCCTTTTTCTATCAATTTCCTTCTCCCTCCATCCGAGCCCACAACCTTCTTCGCCTACTGTCTCCTCCTTCCTTCTTTTCTCTCCACATTATCACCCCTACCCCAGCAGGAGGCTGGTGACTCTTACAAACAAAGCAGCTTAAGTCACTTAATAAAGGCAAGGCCTCCGGTCCAGATTGTATACCAGTCAGGTTCCTGTCGGATTATGCTGCTAAAATAGCACCATATTTAGCAATTATATACAACCGCTCGCTCACAGAAATATACGTACCTAAGGACTGGAAAATTGCTCAAGTCACACCAATACCCAAAAAGGGAAGTAGGAGTAATCCGCTGAATTACAGGCCTATATCACTAACGTCGAATTGCGGTAGGGTTTTAGCACATATACTGTATTCGAACATTATGAGGTACCTCGAAGAAAACGATTTATTGACATATAATCAGCACGGATTCAGAAAATATCGTTCTTGTGAAACACAACTAGCTCTTTATACTCATAAAGTAATAAGTGCTATCGACAGGGGAAGCCAAGTTGATTCCATATTTTTAGATTTACAGAAGACTTTCGACACCGTTCCTCACAAGCGACTTCTAATCAAACTGCGGGCCTACGGAGTATCGCATCAGTTGTGCGACTGGATTCGTGATTTCCTGTCAGACAGGTCACAGTTCGTAGTAATAGACGGAAAGTCATCGAGTAAAACAGAAGTAATATCCGGCGTCCCCAAGGAAGTGTTATACGACCTCTAATGTCCCTGATCTATACTAACGACATAGGAGACAATTTGAGTAGCCGTCTTAGATTGTTTACAGATGATGCTGTCATTTACCGTCTTGTAAAGTCATCAGATGATCAAAACGACTTGCAAAATGATTTAGATAAGATATCTGTATGGTCCAAAAATGACAACTGACGCTGAATAAAGAAAAGTGCGAAGTTATTCACATGAGTACTAAAAGAAATCAGCTAAAATTCGATTACGCGATAAGTCACACAAATCTGAGGGCTGTAAATTCAACTAAATACTTAGGGATTACAATTACAAATAACCTAAATTGGAACGATCACATAGATAATATTGTATGTAGAACAAACCGTAGACAGCGATTCAAGCGATTCATTGGCAGAACACTTAGAAGGTGCAGCAGGTCTACTAAAGAGACTGCTTACACCACGCTTGTCCGCCCTATTCTGGAGTATTGCTGTGCGGTGTGGGATCCGCATCAGGTGGGACTAACGGTTGACATCGAAAAAGTACAAAGAAGGGCAGCTCTTTTTGTATTATCGCGAAATAGGGGAGATAATGTCACAGACATGATACGTGAATTGGAGTGGCTATCATTAAAACAAAGGCGTTTTTCATTGCGACGGGATCTTCTTATGAAATTTCAATCACCAGTTTTCTCCTCCGATTGCGAAAACATTCTGTTGTCACCCACCTACATAGGGAGAAATGATCATCACGATAAAATAAGAGAAATCAGGGCTCGCGCCGAAAAATTTAAGTGCTCGTTTTTCCCGCGTGCCGTTCGAGAGTAGAACGGTAGAGAGACAGCATGAAGGTAGTTCATTGAACCCTCTGCAAATGGTTCAAATGGTTCTGAGCACTATGCGACTTAACTTCTGAGGTCATCAGTCGCCTAGAACTTAGAACTAATTAAACCTAACTAACCTAAGGACATCACACACATCCATGCCCGAGGCAGGATTCGAACCTGCGACAGTAGCGGTCGCGCGGTTCCAGACTGTAGCGCCCAGAACCCTCTGCCAGGCACTTTATTGTGAATAGCAGAGTAATCACGTGGATGTAGATGTAGATGTACTCCCTCAGTATTTCTTTCCAAATAATGACTAATATATCTACCAAATTCGTTACAAATTGTTCCAGGGTTTTAGTAAGTTATTTACCCACAGCTTTGCCTGTGTACATATACTCTCCGTGATATTTATTTCATATACATTTAATATATTTCACACATATTTGTGCACATATTTCACCTATATCTCTAGCGAATTTCACCCTGAGTTTCACTTTCACGCATATCAATTTTTATGATGTCGCACCTCCTAAATTATGTGTCTTACACTGATATAATTTTGCAGGTCATCCAGTGGTATATGTGGCTACCGTCTACGAAATCTGTTATGAATAGAGTTAGTAGTAAGGAAGTAATAAATTGAAAAGTCGTGCACTACGCCGCAGTTATTCATTCATCTTAGTATTTAACGTCGTATTTGTCGTACAAGGATATAATTTTGCTGGAATACTTAGTATATATGAACATACTGTCTACAAAATTTATCGTTGATGTAGTAAGTAGTAAAGAAGTAATAAATTAAAATTTCATGCTTCATGCGGCTGTTTTACAGCATGAACAGCGAAAATGTAGTAAGTGATAAACTTTTTTTCTTTTCATAATTCAGTGGGGATTGTTAGCGCGAAAAAGTTCCGTAAAGGTTTGAAATCATGTGTAAAGTTTGGTGCAAGTCACTATCTGCTGTCATTCTCAAATACTGGATGAATATTTTTCAAAACCATTCCCGCCTCTTTGATAGGTAGGTATGTATAAGGTAGAAGTAAGCCAAAATTTAACTCCGTCCGAACAGCCCTCGGAAAACCCAGTGGAACCGACCGACCGCCGTGTCATCAACATTCATTAGGTGTCATTGGATGCGTCTATGGAGGAGCATGTGATCAGCACACCACTCTCCCTGCCGTTGATAGCTTTCGTGACCAGAGCCGCTACTCCTCAGTCAGGTAGATCCTCAACTGGCCTCAAGGATTGAGTGCACGCTGCATGTATAAGGCAGCCTATGTATTAATCCAGGATACATTCCAAATTTCATCCACACAGACACAGACACATATATGTATATAACTTTCGTATTTTTAATATAGTGTGTATAAGATTTAAAATATAGGAGTGGGGATAGTGGTAGTTAGAGGTGACATGTTATACATAACTCACCAGCACTTGAATCAGTTTTAACCACACTTGTCAAAGAGATCCCCAGGTTTTCATTAAAACAGTCAACTTTTTGTATGTGATTGTGTGTGTGTATTGTGTATATTGAATGGGGGGCCTAGAAAAGATGGAGAGACTTCGTCCCGCTGTAGCCCCCAGTGGTTCACAACCCCACAACAGGCCACAGCAGTCCACCCACCCCAACGCTGCCCCACACCTAACCCAGGGTGATGCAGGGTTATTGTGCGATTCAGCCCCCAGTGGACCCCCCCCCCCCTCCTTGGAACGTCCCATCTCATACCAAACGAGTGTACCTCAAATGTTTGCATGGTACAGTAATTATGGTGTACATGCATATCAATCGTCGACACAATGTAACTGAGGCGGAATAAGGGGAACCAGCCCGCATTCGCTGAGGCAGATGGAAAACCTCGTTAAAAACCATCAACAGTATGGCCAGCACACCGGACCTCGACACAAATCCGCCGAGCGGATTCGTGCCGGGGATCGGCACGCCTTCCCGTTCCGGAAGCAGCGCATTACATCGCGAAGTTAGCCGGGCGGGCTTGTATGTGATACTGAAGTAAGATTAAATTCGAAAGGAAAGTGGTCCAAACCTCGGGCATATTAGTTTCACATACAAGGTGCGCGCTTAAATCCGAACAAATTTCAATTTCCTTCCATATCGTAGGTTCGTCGGAGGTCGCGATTTGCGTTCTTCAAAGCCATAGGCATCGAGCAAACAGATGGAACCTCAAAATGGCCAATATGTTACGGACAAGTGCGGAGCACAACCGAAGAACCGCGATTATCAAAAGTCTTCGAGCTGGGCGTTCACGCACTGAAATACTTCGATTCTTCGGGTATGCGAGATCAACTGCTTACAATATTGTGACCACGTATAACGCTTCGGAGAAGTCTGAGGAAGGTTCAGCTAACCCATCGAGGAAACCTCATTCGAGGAAACAGCGTCACGAACTACGGCAGTCATCCAAAAGGTTTAGGCACTAATTTCGAAGGACCCGGGACAAGCACTGAGGAAACTGGCGTCAGTACTGGATGTCAGCGAGCGATCAATGTGTCGGACGGCTGAGGAGAAACTCATACGAGACATTTAGTCCAAAATGGGATCTCGGATAGCGCTGACATGTTCTGGCCAAAGGAGTTCTGGCCCCTGAATAGCCCAGATTTGAATGCCCTCCACTATTGCGTTCGGAGCATCATCGAAAGAGTTACCAATAATATGAGGCAATCTAATGTCGCATCCATCCGCGCAGCTATCGAAGCAGTGAATTTTTTTTTCTGTTATTGCATTTCGATCTCCCCCCCCCCCCCCCCACATGGTGGGGGCGGGCTGGCAGCAGCTTAATATGCTGCTCTAAAGCCTACAGAAAAGTTAAAAAAACGTAATGAGAATATGAACAAACAAGAAGAAAGGGGATAAAACGGTGACATAAAAAACTGTAAAATAGCGGAAAGTTGTGGAATTTAAAATATAAAAACCCTGTGGTGACGATGCGGATGAAGACACACAATAAGTAGACAGGCACAATTAAAAAATAAGGCGACAGTATGGTGGCTGTTTGCAATACTGACAGGGGACGCACAACACTGAACACTCACTTAAAACAGCACTATACGGGTGACATGGCGGCATATGGGGGGGGGGGGGGGGGGGGAGCACCCGGACTGATTAGAGGGAAAAGGGAGTGAGGAGAGGAAAAGAAAAAAGGGGAGCCGATGGAGGGAGGGGGCTGGGTGGATGCGACAAGGAGTGGGAATGGCAGTGGAGGGGAGAGCAAAAAGGATTCGGTGGAGAGAATGGAGGCAGAGAGAAGGTAGGTGGGGAAAAAACAGGATGGAAGGGGGGGAAGAGGGAGCCCGGGAAAAGGACAGAGGAAGGGAGGGGGAGGTGAGGATCAGAGTTGATGGGAGGGATAAATGGAGGGAGAGAGGGCACCATCTGGGAGGGGGAAAGCAGCGAATATGGACAGCACTGTTTTAAAGAGTGTGTGTGATAGCTCCACGATAAGAATGGAGGCGGTTATTGCGGCTGAAGGGGGTTACATTGAGTAATGTTACTCTTGAAAGAGACCTCTACTTATCCGTAAAAGGATTTTCATTTTCATTTGTATTTTGCTTCAATAAATTTGCTTCTTAAAAAGTTTCATTTGTCCGGATTTAAGAACCGCACTCCGAACACTCTGCAGCCGGGCATCTGCCAAAAGAGCCCAACCATGGCGCAAAAGATGCCATCTAGTGGGAATGTTCAACACAGAGTGCATTCAGTCTGCACTAACTGCATGTGTGGATCAGATCTGCGTGATTCTGTTAGGCCAGGTACTGGTCGTTGGCGCTGTGAACAAAAGGAGAGGTGGAATGCTTTTCACGTAGGTGGAAGGCTTTCGTCTGTCTGACGCTGGGTAGTCAAGCTGATCGCCATAGAGACAAATTCAGCATATCTTGAGCCAGGGAGGAGTTTAAAGGCCAATTTGAAGCCTATTTTTCACCTTCTGAAGCTCGTCTTTTATGTCACGTCGACGTCCAAAAAATTTACTATTTTAATTAAAACTGGGTTATCTGTAATGTGAAGTAACCTTTCACTTGCTACACGTATGTAGTTTTGAGTTAATATTACAATGAATTTGTGAAATATTTTAATTTGTAAGTTGTACACTGTATTTATACTTTTATAAAATGTGTACATAAACTAAGTTTTGTGTCTACATTACAGACATGTCGTTCCATTTCCTGCGTAATGTAGACTCAACCTTATAAATGAAGGATAACTGCAGAATGTGGTGCCACAAAACTGGCACGGATAGCATAGGCACATAGGGAACACACACGACACAGCTCTGTAAGTCCACGGAATTGGTGATAAGCTGAGAAAACCGTCCCGAAACATATGTGCTACAAAACGCCACTGTTTCCTGCGCATGTAACCCGACATCAATATGGGATATGATCACCATGCACACGTACATAGGCCGCACAACGGGTTGGCATACTCTGGATCAGGTGGTTGAGCAACTGCTGGGGTATAGCCTCCCATTCTTGGACCCACCTGTCGGAGGCAATTCATGTCGCAGGTGTTTGAAGACGTGCAGCGATATGTCGATTGAGAGCATCCCAGACGTGCTCGATGGGGTTTAGGTCTGGAGAAGAGGCAGGCCAGTCCATTCGCCTGGAATCTTCTGTTTCAAAGTACTCCTCCATGATGGCAGTTCGATGGGGCCGTCCGTTATCATCCATCAGGAGGAAGGTGGGTCCCACTGCACGCCTGAAAAGGCGGACACACTGGTGCAAAATGACGTCCCGATACACCTGACCTGTAACAGTTCCTCTGTCAAAGACACGCAGGGGTGTACATGCACCAATCATAATCCCACCCCACACCATCAAACCATGACCTCGATATAGGTCCCTTTCAAGGACATTGAGGGGCTGGTATCTGGTTCCTGGTTCACGCCAAATGAAAACCTAGCGAGAATCACTGTTCAGACTATACCTGTACTCGTCCATGAACGTAACCTGGGACTGCTGTTCCAGTCACTATGTACTGTGTTCTTGACACCAGGCTTTACATGCTCTCCTGTGACCAGGAGTCAGTGGAAAGCACCTTTCAGGTCTTCGGGCGAATAAACCATGTCTGTTCAGTCCTCTGTAGACTGTGTGTCTGGAGACACCTGTTCCAGTGGCTGCGGTAAGGTCCCGAGCAAGGCTACCTGCAGTACTCCGTGGCCGTATGCGGGCATTGATGGTGATATATCGGTCTTCTTGTGGTGTTTTACACTGTGGACGTCTCGTACTGTAACGCCTGGACACGTTTCCTGTCTGCTGGAATCGTTGCCATAATCTTGAGATCACACTTTATGGCACATGGAGGGCCCTTGCTGCGACCTTCTGTGTTTGACCAGCCTCCAGTCGCCCTAGTATTCTACCCCAGACAACGTCATCAATATGTGTTCTTTGAGCCATTTTCAACACACAGTCACCATTAGCACGTCTGAAACGTCTGCACACTTCCTCGCTGCACCATACTCTGTCTGACATGCACCCACACACCTCTGTGTATGTGGACTGCTGCCAGAGCCACCAAGCGACGACCGCATGTCAAATGCACCGCATGGTCATACCCCGAGGTGCTTTAAATCCGCAAATCGCCCAGCAGAGTGTTGTTTCACCACGTATCAGCATTATCCTTAATTTATGACTGTGAGTGTAGTACTGGGACAGATCACTAACTCTGTAATCAGCCACACGTTTGGTGATACAATAATACCTACAGGTTCTCTGCACAGTTCTTCTTCCATTCTTCTCGTTACGTGCGTTATCGCTGACTGGTATTGAATGGGCGGGCTGAAGTTCCACCGGCGCCTGCTTTTGCGCCGCCTGATTTCTCGAGTTTGATGTTTTGATTGTGCTTCGTTTTGTTTTCATTTGGCAGAGGTCGGAAATCAAAGAGGCTTCATCCCTGGCGATGGAGTCGTCGACTTCTGGGCGATAGTGGGGGGGGGGGGCAGAGGGGAGGGGGAGGGGACTGCTTCTGCTGGGTGGGGAGCAGGGGAGGGGGTGGGCGTCAGGGGCAGCTCGCAGAGCAGCCGCCGAGGCGGGAGCGGCGGGGCGCTGCAGTCGGCGGCCGGCAGCGGAACTACAGCCGGGCCGGCGCTTCCTCATTACTCACGAGTGAGGCGCGGGGTGCGGTTACAGACTGACAAGCGAGCGTCCCCCACTGGTGGGCAAAGCGGTCACCGCCCGGAGACCGCTACAGCCGTGACGCTAATAGTTTCTTACCCGTCTGGCACCGGAGCGAAGCATGCAAGCACCCGGTGTACACAGAGGCTTCTCGCGTCAGTCCACATTAGCCGCCAGGGACACTACGTGTTACCTACTTTATACGAGGGCCACTCAGTCATTAAACAGAAAAACATATGTATGTAGTGAAGTGAACTTCTAACGCAGGAAACTGACACTTTTCAGAGAAGTGACACTTTTCCGAGTGTCTGTTGCAACCTTACTCATTTGTTCGATTCGCATTTGCATAATAAAACCTCAAGGCTCTTTGTAACGATCAGGAGTGGGTCCAAGAGATGGTTAATGGATTTCACGATTTCTCCATCCCCTCCAAGAAAAATAAACATTTTACTAGAAACGTTAAGTTTGGATTTCGTGCACCGTTGTCTGCCATAGCAAAGACGATTTCATCAACCACCTGTGGTGCAACCAATCGTCGGCCTGTTCCCGGTGCAACGCCCAGTTCTCCAGCTGATTCGAACTCCTTCGTCATGCTCCGTAAAGCAAATGGAGATTTACATAAATGATCTAGGTGATAATCTGAGCAGCCCCCTTAGACTGTTTGCGGATGACGCTGTAATTTACCATCTAGTAAAATCATCACACGATCAATTCCCTAACAAAATTATCTAGAGAGAATTTCTGTATGGTGCGAAAAGTGGCAATTGCCACTAAACAAAGAAAAGTGCGAGGTCATCCACATGGGTAATAAGATAAATCAAATAAATATTGGGTATACGATATATCACACAAATGTAAGGGCTGTCAATTCGACTAAATACCTAGGAATTACAATTACGAGGAACTTAAGTTGGAAAGACCACATAGATAATATTGTGGGGAGGACGAAACAAAGACTGCGCTTTGTTGGCAGAACACTTAGAATGAGATTTTCACTCTACAGCGGAGTGTGCGCTGATGTGAAACTTCCTGGCAGATTAAAACTGTGTGCCGGACCGAGACTCGAACTCGGGACCTTTGCCTTTCGTGGGCAAGTGCTTTACCAACTGAGCTACCTAACCCCGCGAAAGGCAAAGGTCCCGAGTTCGAGTCTCGGTCCGGGACACTGTTTTAATCTGCCAGGAAGTTCCAGAACACTTAGAAGATGCGACAAACCCGCTAAAGGGACAGCCTACATCACACTTGTCCGTCCACTGCTGGAATATTGCGACGCGGTCGGCGATCCTTACCAGGTGGGATTGACGGAGGCCACCGAAAAATTCAAAGAAGGGCAGCTCGTTTCGTGTTATCGCGCAGTAGGGGTGAGAGTGTCACTGAAATGATACGAAAGTTGGGGTGCCAATCACTGAAACGAAAGCGGTTTTCTTTGCGGCGGGATCTATTTACGAAATTTCAATTACCAGCTTTCTCTTCCCATTGCGAAAATATTTTGTTGACACCCGCCTACGTAGGGAGAAATAATCATCATGATAAAATAAGAGAAATCTGAGCTCGAACGGAAAGATTTAGGTGTTCCTTCTTCCCAGGCCCCTTCCAAGAGTGGAATGGTAGAGAAGTAGTATGAAAACGGTTCGATGAACCCTCTGCCAGGCACTTACGTGTGAATTGCAGAGTAACCATGTAGATGTAGATGTATCCTTGAAGTGCAGCTGCAGCATTACTGTTGTTTTGATAATAGAGCTTCACCAGTAATGCCCCGCTCCTTTTGCGTAAGCTCATGTTGACACGTCAACAAGTGCGCTCTGCGACTGGTCAGTTGTGTGAGACTACGATCACGGCACCTGGTGGCCATAGTTGGAACTGGATGGTAGCGCTGTGACGCATGGAAATCATGCACCCCATACCCTGTACATCAATGCTACCAATCCTGGTACTCCTACGGTAATTAGGTTCCATGTTATAACTTGTTAAATAGGAAAAGTTTCATTACAACCGCCCAGTATCTCGGGAGGCACTGTCCTATAGCAAGTGTGGGCAGATGAAGGAAACACCTATGACATCAAAATCCTACCCCTGCCGTTAACGAAGATGTGCTTGCCATAGTTGTAGCTGTTGAAGCGTTGTCGCCTAGGTCGACTACAGCATCTCGATGACCGCCAAAAACTGTAGGACTGTATAAAATAATTCACGTTGTGCAGAAACCGTGAGGCATTATACCGTGACTTGTTTTGATTACTTTTCAAATAATAAGTGAGACAACAACGTTTTCCTATTATATTCTTTAACCTAATTATAAAGCAGACAAAGTCTAAACATTTGCTGTGTGTACAAATCGGAGTGTCGTGTGCGAAAGAAAAGAAGTGAATAAGTAAATTAAAAGTCTGCCAGTTTACTTTGCTATTTAAAAATTAATTGCAACTATTAGAAACGCCTCATATAGTCAACTGTTTGTCTCGCATAAGAATCAGGGGCACTATGCACTCTGAGGTTTAGAGTAAAAGTAAATATAAATTACTGGCAAAAATATTCAAACAGCAATGATATATAAAATTTCTGAACATCATTATCTTTGAGTCTATTGGCGCAATTCTCATTATCAAGCACGTGATTAGTTTCCAGTCAAATTACCTCTCAGTATTAATAAAAAATCGTATTACAAACCATTTCGTTAAACTTCAATTAATTTGCGTTTTCTCAAAAAGTGCTAATACCGTGTAATCAGTAGCGTATATTTTGTTGTAACAATAATGAGCTTCAGTTCCACTAAATCCAGTGTCGTGCATTTCGAAATAAATTCCACATTATTTTATTTAACTGCTTTACAGTAGTTAGAGTTATATATTGCGGTATTCATTCATTCTTATTTTTTGCTTGTAGTTTTAACTACGTGTAAGTACGCCTTCTGCTGCCACGCGATTATTTAAGCATTATTTCAAACATATACTCTTCAGACAATTACTAATTTTTCGAACAGTAATTGCCCTACTGGGCTGACGACCGTAATTACTAATCATCTTAAATCATTTCATTTGAGCTGTTATGGCCTAGTCGACTCTTGCAGTACCCATTTCTTTTAGTACTTCACGTGAGTCATTGCTCCAGTTATCAACTCAGACAGCAGAAAGTATAGCAGCAGCAGACTAGTAGGAGAGGAGTAAGTTACTTTTCGGAGTAGCTTCCTGTACATATCTTCCCTTCAATCTGTGTCAGACTCCTTCGTAAACGGTAGCAGTGTTTATAATTTTATCATTTCTGTTGGGTACACTCGAAACACGGTCAAACATACACAGTAATCGATTTGTGTGTGTGTGTGGGGGTGGGGGGGGTGGGGCTGTTACATACTCCCCCTCATAAGGGCCTTAAATGTGCTCTTTCTACCTATCTACTATCTCCACTACGTTTAACGATGGAATTCCCGTTACACATTTATTAATGTTACCGACCCTGCTTTCCACTTCAGTGAAGGTTATTTTGACTTGCGTATACGCTGAGCCCCCCCACCCCTCCCCCCAGGAACCATGAACCATGGACCTTGCCGTTGGTGGGGAGGCTTGCGTGCCTCAGCGATACAGATGGCAGTACCGTAGGTGCAACCACAACGGAGGGGTATCTGTTGAGAGGCCAGACAAACGTGTGGTACCTGAAGAGGGGCAGCAGCCTTTTCAGTAGTTGCAGAGGCAAAAGTCTGGATGATTGACTGATCTGGCCTTGTAACACTAACCAAAATGGCCTTGCTGTTCTGGTACTGCGAACGGCTGAAAGCAAGGGGAAACTACAGCCGTATTTTTTCCCGAGGGCTTGCAGCTTTACTGTATGGTTAAATGATGATGGCGTCCTCTTGGGTAAAATATTCCGGAGATAAAATAGTCCCCCATTCGGATCTCCGGGCGGGGACTACTCGAGAGGACGTCTTTATCAGGAGAAAGAAAACTGGCGTTCTACGGATCGGAGCGTGGAATTTCAGATCACTTAATCGGGCAGGTAGGTTAGAAAATTTAAAAAGGGAAATGGATAGGTTAGATATAGAGGGAATTACTGAGGTTCGGTGGCAGGAGGAACAAAACTTTTGGTCAGGTGAATACAGGGTTATAAATACAAAATCAAATAGGGGTAATGCAGGAGTAGGTTTAATAATGAATAAAAAAATAGGAATGCGGGTAAGCTACTACAAACAGCATAGCAAACGCATTATTGTGGCCAAGATAGACAAGAAGCCTACGCCTACTACAGTAGTACAAGTTTATATGCCAACTAGCTCTGCAGATGACGAAGAAATTGATGAAATGTATGATGAAATAAAAGATATTATTCAGATAGTGAAGGGAGACGAAAATTTAATAGTCATGGGTGACTGGAATTCGATAGTAGGAAATCGTAGTAAGTGAATATGGAATGGGGGTAAGGAATGAAAGAGGAAGCCGCCTTGTGGAATTTTGCACAGAGCATAACTTGATCATAGCTAACACTTGGTTCAAGAATCATGAAAGAAGGTTGTATACACAAAGAAGCCTGGAGATACTAGAAGGTTTCAGATAGATTATATAATGGTAAGACAGAGATTTAGGAACCAGGTTTTAAATTGTAAGATATTTCTTGGGGCAGATGTGGACTCTGACCACAATCTATTGGTTATGAACTGTAGATTAAAACTGAAGAAACTGCGAAAAAGTGGCAATTTAAAGAGATGGGACCAGGATAAACTGACTAAACCAGAGGTTGTACAGAGTTTCAGAGACAGCATAAGAGAAGAATTGACAAGAATGGGGGAAAGAAATACAGTAGAAGAAGAATGGATAGCTTTGGAGGATGAAGTAGTGAAGGCAGCAGAGGATCAAGTAGGTAAAAAGACGAGGGCTAATAGAAATCATTGAGTAACAGAAGAAATATTGAATGTAATTGATGAAAGGAGAAAATATAAAAATGCAGTAAATGAAGAGGGCAAAAACGAATACAAACGATCGACAGGAAGTGGAAAATGGCTAAGCGGGCATGGCTAGAGGACAAATGTAAGGATGTAGAGGCGTATATCACTAGCGGTAAGATAGATACTGCCTACAGGAAAATTAAAGAGACCTTTGGAGAAAAGAGAACCACTTCCATGAATATCAAGAGCTCAGATGGAAACCCAGTTCTAAGCATAGAAGGGAAAGCAGAAAGGTGTAAGGAGTATATAGAGGATCTATACAAGGGAGATGTACTTGAGGACAATATTATGGAAATGGAAGAGGATGTAGATGAAGATGAAATGGGAGAGATGATACTGCGTGAAGAGTTTGACAGAGCACTGAAAGACCTCAGTCGCAACAAGGCCCCCGGAGTAGACAACATTCCATTGAAACTACTGACGGCCTTGGGAGAGCCAGTCCTGACAAAACTCTACCATCTGGTGAGCAAGATGTATGCGACCTGTGAAATACCCTCAGACTTCAAGAAGAATGTAATAATTCCAATCCCAAAGAAAACAGGTGTTGACAGATGTGAAAATACCGAACTATCAGTTTAATAAGTCACAGCTGCAAAATACTAACAAGGGAACCTCCCCATCGCACCCCCCTCAGATTTAGTTATACGTTGGCACAGTGGATAGGGCTTGAAAAACTGAACACAGATCAATTGAGAAAACAGGAAGAAGTTGTATTGAACTATGAAAAAATAACCAAAAATACAAACTGAGTAGTTTATGAGAAGATATGCAACATCAAGGACACAGGAAACGCAGAAGCGCCGTGGTCTCGTGGTAACGTGAGCAGCTGCGGAACGGAAGGTCCTTGGTTCAAATCTTCCATCGAGTTAAAAGTTTAATTTTTTATTTTCAGTTTATGTGACAAACTCTAATGTTTTCATCACTTTTTTGGGAGTGATTATCACAATCGCAAGAAAACCTAAATCGGGCAAGGTAGAAGAATCTTTTTACCCATTCGCCAAGTGTACAAGTTAGGTGGGTCGACAACGTATTCCTGTCATGTGACGCACATGCCGTCACCAGTGTCGTATAGAATATATCAGATGTGTTTTCCTGTGGAGGAATCGGTTGACCTATGACCTTGCGATCAAATGTTTTGGTTCCCATTGGAGAGGCACGTCCTTTCGTCTACTAATCGCACGGTTTTGCGATGCGGTCGCAAAACACAGACACTAAACTTATTACAGTGAACAGAGACGTCAATGAACGAACGGACAGATAATAACTATGCAAAAATAAAGAAAGTAAAGTTTTCACTCGTTGGGAAGATTTGAACCAAGGACCTCTTCTTCTGCAGCTGCTCACGCTACCACGAGACCACGGCGCACGTGACCTCTGTGTCTCCAAGATATTGCCTATGTCACCCATGGACTACTCAGTTTGTATATTTTGCTTATTTTTTCACAGTTCCACACAACTTCTTCCTGTTTTCTCAATTGATCTGTGTTCAGTTTATCAAGGCCTATCCACTGAGCCAACTTATAACTAAATCTGAGGGGGGTGCGATGGGGAGGTTCCCTTGTAAGGCGAATTCTTTACAGACGAATGGAAAAATTGGTAAAAGCCGACCTCGGGGAAAATCAGTTTTGATTCCGTATAAATATTGGAACACGTGAGGCAATACTGACCCTACTACTTATCTTAGAACATACATTAAGAAAAGGCAAACCTACGTTTCTAGCATTTGTAGACTTAGCGAAAGCTTTTGACAGTGTTGACTGTAATACTCTCTTTAAAATTCTGAAGGTGGTAGGGGTAAAATACAGGGAGTGAAAAGCTATTTACAATTTGTACAGAAACCAGATGGCAGTTATAAGAGTCGAGGGGCATGAAAGGGAAGCAGTGGTTGGGAAGGGAGTGAGACAAGGTTGTAGCACTTCCCCGATGTTATTCAATCTGTATATTGAGTAAGCAGTAAAGGAAACAAAAGAAAAATTCGAAGTAGGTATTACAATCCATGGAGAAGAAATAAAAACTTTGAGGTTTGCCGATGACATTGTAATTCTGTCAGAGACAGCAAAGGACTTGGAAGAGCAGTTGAACGGAATGGACAGTGTCTTGAAAGGAGGATATAAGATGAACATCAACAAAAGCAAAACGAAGATAATGGAATGTAGTCGAATTAAGTCTGGTGATGCTGAGAGAATTAGATTATAAAATGAGATACTTAAGTAGTAAAGGAGTTTTGCTATTTGGGGAGCAAAATAACTGATGATGGTCGAAGTAGAGAAGATATAAAATGTAGACTGGCAATGGCAAGGAAAGCGTTTCTGATGAAGAGAAATTAGTTAACATCGAGTATAGATTTAAGCGTCAGGAAGTCGTTTTTGAAAGTATTTGTACGGAGTGTAGCCATGTATGGAAATGAAATTGGACGATAAATAGTTCGGGCAAGAAGAAAATAGAAGCTTTCGAAATGTGGTGCTACAGAAGAATGCTGAAGATTAGATGGGTAGATCACATAACTAGTGAGGAAGTATTGAATATGACTGGGGAGAAGAGGAGTTTGTGGCACAACTTGACTAGAAGAAGGGATCGGTTGGTAGGACATGTTCTGAGGCATCAAGGGATTACCAGTTTAGTACTGGAGGGCAGCGCGGAGGGTAAAAATCGTAGAGGGAGACCAAGAGATGAATACACTAAGCAGATTCCGAAGGATGTAGGCTGCAGTAGGTACTGGGAGATGAAGAAGCTTGTACAGGATAGAGTAGCATGGAGAGCTGCATCAAACCAGTCTTAGGACTGAAGATCACAACAACAACAACAACAACAATATGCGCTGAGTTAGTATTACCGACTATCATTTCTTTTTCGATTTCTTCAGTCTTTTCCTGCAGCCATCTCGCGTCGGCTGATCTGCAGTTCCCATTTATTTAATTCCTAAGTGATTTATATTTCTGTATTGCTGTCTTTCCCCGAACATTTTTGTACTTCCTCCTTTCCTAGATCAATTGCAGTATTTCAAATGTTATCCAACGTTTCTTCTTAGTTACCTTCCTTGTACCAATGTCTGACTGTCCAGCATCCCTGACTGCCACTTTTAGAGAAGTCCACTTCTCTTCAGTTTAACTGCCTGCTGTGATATTCCTTATTCCAGTACCCACATCTTCAGCGAACTTCAAACGCGTCTCATTGCCTCAGTACTTCAGAATCCCACTTCCATCCACACTGATTATCTTAAAACTTCAGATGACTTATAATAACTAAATTGTGATCTCAGTCTATATCCGCTTCTGAGTACGCCTTAATATCCAATATCTGATTTCGGAATCTTTGTCTGATCATAATGCATCCCAGCTGGAGTCTTTCCGCGTCTCCGAGTCTTTTCCATGCAAACCTTATTCTCTTGTGTCTCTTGAAAACAGTATTCGCTATTAAATCTGAAATTTATTACAGAATTCAATTAGTCTTCTTCGTCTCTCATTGCTACTGCCAAGTCCATATTCTCTCATGACCATATGTTCTACTCGTTCCCCAGATCCAGACCCCTATGATTATTATATTTTCATCTCCCTTCATACTGAATTACCCGTTGAGTATTCTCAAATACTTTCTCCATCCGTTTGTTTTTTGTTGCTACCTTGGCAATATACATGAACTATCTCTGTCGGAATTGCTTTGCTGTTGAATCTGATGAGAACTCTGTTTTTCAGCTGTTCACAGTAGCTCGCACTCTGCCATAGTTTCCTATTCATTCCGAATCCTTCGCCTGCCGCAGTTGGAATTACCCTATGTTCGTCTGGACAGAAACGCGTTTCTTTTTTCCATTTCATTTCAATGACCTCTACTGTAACTAGACTAAACTTCTGCATTTCCTTTTTCTGATTTTCTAGCTTTCCTATTACGTTCAAACTTATGAAATTTCCATGCTCCGGCTAGATCTCTTGGTAGGTTATTCCATCTTTTTCTCATGGTCACCTCTCGCTTGCCAGTCACCCTTAGAACATTCGAATAGCGGACTAATTCGGAATCTTTTGTCAATGAAGAGATCATCATGACACGTTCTCAGTTAGAGGCCACGTGCCCTTTGGATACAAATTGTGTGTCTTTAATGGAGTGGTTTCCATCGCCTTCTGCATCCACACGCCGTTGATCACTGTTCATTCTTTCACCTCTTAGGGCCAGTTTCCCACCACAAGAGCAAGAGTTGCCCCGAACCTCAATCCGCTCCTCCGTCCCCTTGACAAGGCCGATGGCCGAGTGAGGATGGTTTCTTACACCGTAAGTCTTCGGTCGCCTTTACTGATGATTTTTATTCAAAATCTACGCACAGGGTGGGTACGAACCCGTCACCTAGTGGGCTTTGATTACCAGTCAAACACGCTACGCGTAAACCACAGTTACCTTACTTGTGCGTTTTCTGCAGATATCACAGGCAGTGTTGCCAACAGTTAAAGTGAGCTATCCACAAGTTTGAAGTGCAAAAACCACCAGAAAACCACTAACAAAAATGCCCCTATTCTCATAATCACTATTTTTTTAATTACTATGAAAGAAAACAGTAGGTAATTACAAGGGTAATCCCAAAAGTAAGGTCTCCTATTTTTTTTTGTAAGTACATAGACCTGTTTATTTCTACAATGGCTTATATCAGTTTGCAGCTTGAACATTTAGCTATTTTTCGACATGATCGCCAGTTCTGTCTATGCATTTTTGTAGACGCTGTGGCAGTTTTTGTATGCCCATGTCATAACAGCTCACCGCCATGCTGTTCAGAAACTTATGAACCTCTTCTTTCACCTCGTCGTCGGAGGTGAATCGCTAGTACCTCAGTTAACGCTTACAGGTACATGAGACTCTGAAAAACTCAAACGGGCAATTCAGAACCGGAGAAGAGGAATGTTGAGCAAGGGCGTACACATTCTCCATGACAACGCTCGCCCACACATCGCTCGGCAAACCGTTGCTCTCCTGCAACAGTTTCAGTGGAACATAATCATCCAACCACCATATAGTCCCGAATTGGCGCTCAGTCACTATCACCTGTTCCCTAGGTTAAAAGAACATTTGGCCGGAAAGCGATTCAGCTCGGGCGACGAGGTGAAAAGAGAGGTTCCTAACCTCCTGCACAGCATGGCGGCGACCTGGTATGACATGGGCATACGAAAACTGCCACAGCGTGTACAAAAATGCATAGACAGAACTGGCGATTATGTCGAAAAATAGCTAAATGTTCAAGATGTAAATTGATGTAAACCATTTTAGAAATGAACAGGTCTATGTACTTATAAAAAAATAGGAGACCTTACTTTTGACATTACCCACGTAGTAATTAGTTTCCTTTATTATTAAGTAACAAAATATTCACAATAATTAAATGAACATACAATAAATAAATCAGCAAGTCAAGGTCAGGAACATCCAAAAGTTTTACAACAACAGCTAATTATTTAAATGAATTCTTCTTCAGATGAAATATGTTTGTCTGCATCACCATCATCATCGTCGGTATCGGATTGATATGATTCTTTAACACCGATTTGTTTTCCAACGTTTCTTGGAATTTCATATTCGTTGCAACATTTTCCTTCCAACCTCAAACTACAGCGTATTCTTAATATAGCAGTTAAAAGATTTAATTTCATTCTATTCCTCTGCTTGTTTTTTATTACATTCATACTGCTGTACAGTCTCTCAACATCAGCATTGGAATGAGGCAGTATTAGGAGAGTAAAATCGCAAAAGTCGCTAATTCCTCAAATTTGGATTCTCCTTGAGCATCTTTGATCTGCAATACTCCATTATGAATTTTTTTGTATCTTTGTTCTCGTTCCAGTTCAACAAATGGATTTGTCGCCACTGATCATCCACTCTTGCTATAAATTCTACGCTTTTATTGAACGGAGCGGTTATATCAATTAGATTTTCTTTGTTGTGATTGAGTGCTTGTTCAACACTTATTCAGGAAATTTTTTTCATCACCTTCAAATTTTGTAGTAAGTTCTATGAGGTGATTGATACTGCGATAATGAATAGTTCATCACGCAGTTCAGTTGAAGAGGTACGGAAACCTCTAAAAAGTGCAGTGAAAGAAGTTGGAAAGGAAGGTAACTCCAAAGAAACCGTGGGTAGCAGAAGAAATAGTTCAGCTGATCCACGAAAAAAGAAAGTACAAAAATGTTCAGAGAAATTCAGGAATACAGAAGTAAAAGTCACTTGAATGAAAGAAGAAGGGTTCACAGGGAAGCTAAGGCGGATGGCCACATGAAAAATGTGAAGAAATCGAAAAAGAAGTGATTGTCGGAAGGATTGATTCAGCATACAGGAAAGTCAAAACAACCTTCGCTGAAATTAAAAGCAAGGGCGGTAACATCAAGACTGCTATAGGAATTGCAGTATTAAGTACAGAGGAAAGAGATGGAAGGTGGAGTACATGGAATGCCTCTATAAAGGGGAGGATTTATCTGATGTGATAGAAGAAGAAACAGGAGTCGATAGGGAAGAGATAGAGCATCCAATATTATTCAGAATTTAAAACAACTTTGAGGGACTTAAGATGAAACAAGGGAGAACGGATGGATAACATTCCATCGGAGTTTCTAAAATGATTGGAGGAAGCGGCAGCAAAACGATTAATCACGTTGGTGTGTAAAATGAATGACACGCGATATATTCTTTCGGAGAAACGTCATTCACACAATTCCGAAGACAGCAAGAGCCGACAAGTGCGAGAATTATCGTACAATGAATTTTACAGCTCATGGATCCAAGTTGCTGCCAGGCATAATATACAGTCAAACGGAAAAGAAATTAAGGATGTGTTAGACAACGATTAGTTTGGCATTAGGAAAGGTAAAGACAGCAGAGGGGCAGTTCTGACGTTTCTGTTGATAATGGAAGCAAGACTAAAGAAAAATCAACACACATTCATAGGATTTGTCGACCTGGAAAAAGTGTTCGACAGTGTAACATGGGTCAACATGTTCGAAGTCCTGAGTAAAACAAGGATAAACTATAGGGATAGACGGATAATATACAATATGTACAAGATCTAAGAAGGAATAATAAAAATGCAAGACTAAGGACGTTGTACTCGTCTTAAAAAGGCTGTAAGAAAGGGTGTAGTCTTTCGCCCCTGCTGTTCAATCTGTACGTCGAAGAAGCAATGACGGAAAATAAAATTTCAAGAATGGGATTACGACTCAAGGTGAAAGGATTCCAATGATAAGATTCGTTGATGAAATTGCTATCCTCAGTGAAAGTGAAGAAACATTACAGAATCTGTTGAATGGAATGCACAGTCTAATGAGCGCAGAATATCAATTGAGAGTAAATCTAAGAAAGAGGAAAGTAACGAGAAATAACAGAAATGAGAAAAGCGAGGCCCTTAACATCAGAACTAGGGATCACAGAGTAGATGAAGTTAAGGAATTTTGCTTCCTAAGCAACAAGATAACCCATGACGGACGGAGCAAGGAGGACATAAAAAGCAAACTGGCGCCGGAAAAAAGGGTTTTCCTGGCCAAGAGAAGTGTACTAGTATCAAATGTAGGCCGTAATTTGAGGAAGAAATTTTTAGAATATACGTTTGGAACACAGCATTATATGGTAGTGAAATATGGACTGTAGAATCGAACCATCTGAGATGTGGTGCTACAGAAGAATATTGATAATTAAATGGACTGATAATATAAGGAATGAGGAGGTTCTCTGAAGCATCAGTGAGGAATATATGGAAAATACTGACAGGAAGGAGGGATAGGACGGTACGACATCTGTTAAGACATCAGAGAATAACTTCCATGGTACTATAGGGAGCTGTATAGGGCATAAACGGTAGAGGAAAGTGGAGATTGGAATACATCCAAAAATAATTGAGGACGTAAGTTGCACAATCAAGGGAGGGAAAAAACATAGCCAGTATTGGCTAAGGCTTCACTACTTCAGGAAAACAGAGAAAGAAGGATACGAAAATTTTATATTCAAATATTATTGATGAACAGGTTGTCAGCAGACTGGCTCATAGTTTCCACATGACACATATTTGATAGTGTTAGTATCGTAGTAAGCAGCGTTGTCTTCCCTTTTTTTGTTCTAGGTAGCATGTACACACTTCTTTTTGCTAGATTCTCTATTCACATTAGTATTTCTTTTTCGCTACTCTAATAGAAAACTATTGACTTTTGACCTCTACATCTGGGAATTATTAGTCGCACTAGCATCACCTGCTAATGTGACATTTCCAGACTCAATGGCTGTAACTCACAAGTAACGTAAAATATGTGTAGGCCTCAGCTGTCGAATTGCACGCCCTAGTCGACCACAAAGAAGTCCCCACCGCTGCTATTGGCCCATCCTTCTTCAGACACCTGCGCATTATAATGGTCGCCTAGTCGTAGATATTGCTATTATCGCACTATTTCACTCCCATTCACGGAGCTTGTTAGCACTTGATGTTAGGTTGGCGCCATTAAAATGCATTGTGGTAATCGCTGCTGCTTGCTGTATGGCTGCTGTGTCTCGATGCTGATGCTGGTTCTAAATCTGGTTGTCTAGGGGTAAAAAGATGAGGTCCCGTGTTTTTGATGTGCTTTTGATGATAAATAATGAGCGAAACCAACAAATATTTAAACTTCAAATATTCATTACTCTGGTGGCCATCTTAATTCCACTGTCCACCAAAGACAATGACACAGCACAAAGTAGCACTTCTTTTGCATGTACTTTGCAATGTTTATCCACCTCGAACAATAACACACATACACTTTACCAAAGTGACATTCAGACTCCGCTCCCGACCCTTCTTGCTGCTTGTATTTATAACATTGTCAAAGAACTGCTAAAAAGAGATATAGTTTATAAGTCACATGAACATCTGTTATCGTAATTTATGCAGAAAAGTTATTAATTTATATCGAGTGACATAATTTAGCAGGTTATTAAAATGACAGACAGATTTGTTGACTTGACAGAATAATTCTTTGTTACAAAAAGGCCGTTTTTTAGAAGTTTGTCAATTGACTTCTCTAATTTGCATAAATAAGCAAATAACATGAATTATTAAGAATTACATCGGTTTTCGTCTAAAATAGGAGTGTTTACGTGAATACTGAGTTAAATCGGTCCTAATTAACAAATAGGTTTCACTGGGTGATTTTTATTTAAGGAGATCCAAAATACGTAAGTTGGCCACTATTTTTCGTGCTTCATATTAATTATTTAAGATGAACTTATTGTTTTTACATGAAGACATTTGCTGTATCAGTGATCAAGTGATGTTAACTTTTGTGTGGGTCAGTTATTCAGTATAATTTAATGGGTTGACTGTTTATGGAGACATGTTATGCAATCATTGTTAACATACACAATAACTTTTCTATAATCATAAATACGCGTTAAACTGGTTGAATTTGGAGGGTATCGCATACTTCGGTAAAGTAAAGCCGTTAATAGGTTCCGTTACAGCATGTACGGGCTAAGTTATTTTGTGCACACTCAACCCCACCCAGTTCTTCCTTTATTGGAACATTGATAGGAAATCAGTATTAACATTTAAATACATATTAAGTTAATCTAAAATTTACATGTTATAAATTGCTGCTCGCAATATTGACTTTTTGCTGTTCCATCCGTTAACGGTCTGTCTAAAGTATACTGCCTCAAAGGTGTTGTGGGGGAAGGGAGGGGGATTCTGATTTCTCTTTCTTGATCATCAATTATCGGAGGTAAAAATACATTAAATCCAAACCTCTTGTTCATGCAAAAGCAAGGAAGGAACATTAACGTCCTATCGGCAGCGAAGTCATTAGAAGGGTAGCACAAGTTCGAATTACAGAAGGATGGGGAAGGAAATCAGCCATGCCTCTTTGAAAGGAACTACCTCGGAGTTTTCTGGAGCTACTGAGGGAAATCACGGAAGGCCTAAATGTAAATGGCTGGTCGCGGAATTGAACTACCGTCCTCCCAGATGCGAGTCCAGCGTGCTGACCATTGCGCCACCTCGTCCAGTGCGCTGATTCAGATGTGCCATAAAACAGCCAGAGGCAGAAAGAGTGCGTAGAGGACATGTGTGGTGCAAACAGCGTCAAAGTTTCCGTCTGTGAAAAAGCCTCACACAGCCTGATGCGTGTGTTTTCTGACGATTTGTCTGCTCAGTCACACGTAGCACAGTGCGTGTCGCAGAAGCATGTTAATGTGCAGCGAGGGACTGTGAAATCCGTAACAACCAGCAAACGTGTCGAGTGATGCATGCGGACGGGCATTTGGAGCGGCGCTCTAACTGTGTTTGGACGGTTAATGACGCCGGTCCGCCAACACGGGAGCTGCCGCGATTTTGTTTGCTCCACGCCGTATGAAAGCGGAGGGTGCTTCGGACGCCATTAACCGACTGGCGGGGCCTACAATTATATTTCATTCCATGCGCTGTAAGCGTCGAACATATTATTTCACAGTTTAATTGGAACTGATTTTAACTATTAAAAGGTTTATCTTATTATCCTTGGCAGACAGCAAGAAAGAATTGCCTCGGTCAGGGACGACTGTCGAAACGCCAGAGGACAGCAAAAGCTTTCACAATAATTGAAGACTAAGAAGAAGGCGAGTGTTTTGAAAATAAAAAGGGTGCACTAGCCTGCTGCATTAAAATCTGCCAGGTCTAATATCAAGGATCAGTAAAATAAAAAACTGTACTGAACATAATTTCGCAAGCGGACGCAGGCCTCTACAGCTTGCCGTGTATACCAAAAATTTGAACACATTGTAACTTTACCTGCCTTCACGAAACACTTTGATTCGAATACTGATACGAACACGTCGCAACATATTGCAGTCCACTTCGTACCATCTATGTTATACAATGTATCAACCAGACAGGCGTTTATAAGGACCCTTCAATTGAGGAATCCCACTACATACATCGTTAGCTAGTTTGCCGCACAAGAGATCAGTGTCATGAGGGATAGACTCTTCACCAGCCCCATTTCGAACCCCCGTGTTCTCCCTTCCAAATCTCAACCACTCTACCTCTATTCTTTCGGCCTCAGTCCTCATTCTCTCATCATTTACCCTCCCTCTGGTGTGTGTGTGTGTGTGTGTGTGTGTGTGTGTGTGTGTGTGTGTGTGTATGCACGTATGTGTGTGTTTTCACTTTCTTTAAACATTTTTTTTTCAGAGTGCTGCTGCACTGCCATAAGCAAATTTCATGTGCTGGAGCTGCTTGCCATACTGTTATTATGATAGTATTATTTATTTGAAGACAGCACGGACTGCTGTAGTTTACACTGCGCATATGAACGAAGTTAAATCAATAATTTCGGAGGTCAGAGAAAGACGTGTTATCGAGCAGGTATGCAGACACTAGTTTGAAAACCCAACAAACCAACACACAAAATATTCCTATGTAGTTGCATTATAATACGAGGCCTGGATGACTTACTTCTGGCTCATCTTGTAGATATGTAACAACATACACAGGGGAATAAAGGTTTCAAATATTTTCTGTTAGTCACTGATGCATATTCCAAATTCGCTTGCGTGTTACCTGAAGAAAGAAGAGATAGGTGAGGCAGTTGCGAAGGCGGTGGATCAATTTCTGCAGACAGGGACGAATCACTATCCCATAAACCTTCAAACTGATCGTGGTGGTGAGTTTTACAATAGATTTTTCAAGGCATTACTAGGAGCGATATGCTATATGCCACAATTAAACATTCTCCCAGAAGAAAAAGGTATAATGGAACAATCAAACAGAACTATAAAAACCCATAAATGGATGTGTTTCAATTTTCATGGCCATACCAATGGATTGTTGCTCTTTCACAAACAATTTAGCTTTATAACTGAATCGTACACCAAACATTAAATATGAAACCAATTGGGGTTCAAGATAATAGTCTTCTAAATACTGTATACAGTTGGGTGTTGGAACCATGAAAAAAATACTTAATAGTAATGTTTTGGTACATATTTCAAAATACAAGACTGCATCGAAGAATCATACCTACCAAACTGCTCACAAGTATATTTACGGTATCCAACTTAAGCAGATGAATCTGACAACATACATTTTAAAGGCTAGCAGAGTTAACAAAACAGTATGAAGTCTCTACTTTTAAGAATTCCAGACAGTCATCAGACCAGACATGTTTCTCATAGAACATGTCATGAAATGTAGAGGGAACAGTGTGTTGGTTTGACGGCTAAGTTTCCCTTCGTCACACTATAATTGGATGTACGTCAAGCGTTTG